>NC_064415.1:982500-1135000 GCF_023375975.1 Astyanax mexicanus
GGATTGGTCTAGGGCTTTGGCTGGATCTAGGTTCTTGGCTGGGTCTAGGAGTTTGGTTGGGTCTAGGACTTTGGTTAGGTCTATGGCTTTGGTTGGGTGTAGGTGCTTGGATTGGTCTAGGGCTTTGGTTAGGTCTATGGCTTTTGCTGGGTCCAGGTCTTTGGTTGGGTCTAGGGCTTTGGTTGGGTGTAGGTGCTTGGATTGGTCTAGGACTTTGGCTGGGTCTAGGACATTGGCTGGGTCGAGGTCTTTAGTTGGGACTAGGACATTGGTTGGGTGTAGGGCTTTGGCTGGGTCTCTGGCTTTGATTGGGTCTAGGTTCTTGGCTTGGTCTAAGGCTTTGGTTGGATGTAGGGCTTTGGCTAGGTCTAGGTTCTTGGCTGGGTCTAGGAGTTTGGTTGGGTCTAGGACTTTGGTTGGGTCAAGGGCTATGGTTGGATCTAGGGCTTTGGCTGGGTTGTGGGCTTTGGGTGGGTGTAGGTCTTTGGCTGGGTCTAGGACTTTGGTTGTGTCAAGGTCTTTGATTGGGTCGAGATCTTTAGTTGGGTGTGGGGCTTTGGTTGAGTCTAGGACTTTGGTCTAGGAGTTTGGCTGGGTCTAGGACATTGGCTGGGTCGAGGTCTTTAGTTGGGACTAGGACTTTGGCTGGGTTTAGGGCTTTGGTTGAATCTAGGACTTTGGTTGGGTGTAGGTGCTTGTATTAGTCTGGGGCTTCTGTTAGGTCTGTGGCTTTTGCTGGGTCTAGGTCTTTGGCTGGGTCTAGGACTTTGGTTGGGTGTAGGGCATTGGTTGGGTCTAGAGCTTTGGTTGGGTGTAGGGCGTTGGTTGGATGTAGGACTTTGGCTGGGTGTAGGTTCTTGGCTTCATGTAGGACTTTGGCTGAGTCTAGATTCTTGGCTTGGTCCAGGACTTTGGTTGTGTCTAGAGCTTTGGTTGGGTCTAGGGCTTTGGTTGGGTGTAGGTGCTTGGATTGGTCTAGGAGTTTGGCTGGGTCTAGGACATTGGCTGGGTCGAGGTCTTTAGTTGGGACTAGGACATTGGTTGGGTGTAGGGCTTTAGTTGGGTCTAGAGCTTTGGTTGGGTGTAGGGCGTTGGTTGGATGTAGGACTTTGGTTGGGTCTAGGTTCTTGGATTGGTCTGGGGCTTTGGTTGGGTCTAGGACTTTGATTGGGTCTAGGTTCTTGGCTTGGTCTAGGGTTTTGGCTGGATCTAGGTTCTTGGATTGGTCTATGGCTTTGGTTGGGTCTAGGACTTTGGCTGGATCTATGGCTTTGGCTGGGTCTAGGAGTTTGGTTGGGTCTAGGAGTTTGGTTGGGTCAAGGGCTGTGGTTGGATCTAGGGCTTTGGCTGGGTTGTGGGCTTTGGTTGGGTGTAGGTCTTTGGCTGGGTCTAGGACTTTGGTTGTGTCAAGGTCTTTGATTGGGTCGAGATCTTTAGTTGGGTTTGGGGCTTTGGTTGAGTCTAGGACTTTGGCTGGGTCTAGGACATTGGCTGGGTCGAGGTCTTTAGTTGGGACTAGGACTTTGGCTGGGTTTAGGGCTTTGGTTGAATCTAGGACTTTGGTTTGGTGTAGGTGCTTGTATTAGTCTGGGGCTTCTGTTAGGTCTGTGGCTTTTGCTGGGTCTAGGTCTTTGGCTGGGTCTAGGACTTTGGTTGGGTGTAGGGCATTGGTTGGGTCTAGAGCTTTGGTTGGGTGTAGGGCGTTGGTTGGATGTAGGACTTTGGCTGGGTGTAGGTTCTTGGCTTCATCTAGGACTTTGGCTGAGTCTAGATTCTTGCCTTGGTCCAGGACTTTGGTTGTGTCTAGAGCTTTGGTTGGGTCTAGGGCTTTGGTTGGGTGTAGGGTTTTGGCTGGATCTAGGTTCTTGGCTTGGTCTAGGGCTTTGGTTGGGTGTAGGTGCTTGGATTGGTCTAGGAGTTTGGCTGGGTCTAGGACATTGGCTGGGTTGAGGTCTTTAGTTGGGACTAGGACATTGGTTGGGTGTAGGGCTTTAGTTGGGTCTAGAGCTTTGGTTGGGTGTAGGGCGTTGGTTGGATGTAGGACTTTGGTTGGGTCTAGGTTCTTGGATTGGTCTGGGGCTTTGGTTGGGTCTAGGACTTTGATTGGATCTAGGTTCTTGGCTTGGTCTAGGGCTTTGATTGGGTCTAGGTTATTGGCTTGGTCTAGGGCTTTGGCTGGATCTAGGTTCTTGGATTGGTCTATGGCTTTGGTTGGGTCTAGGACTTTGGCTGGATCTATGGCTTTGGCTATGTCTAGGTTCTTTGCTGGGTCTAGGACTTTGGTTGGGTCTAGAATTAATTTCTGTCTGTATTTCTATCTGTGTTTGTCCATTAGGGAAGAGGCCAGTGAGAAGCTGAACTCTTTACCCGACGGATCGTTTCTGGTGCGAGACGCCTCTAACAAAGTCCCTGGACAGTACACACTATCCCTCAGGTACCCACAATGCACTGCTCTGATATTTCTAATAGTTTAATAGCATTATAGAGTTATGTTTAATAAGCTGTTCTGTGTGCAGGAAGGATAACTCCACCCGGCTGGTCCGGATCACTCAGCACGACGGGCTGTTCGGGTTCTGCGAGCCGCTGACCTTCACCTCGGTTCCTGAGCTCATTAGTTATCACCAGCAGCACTCACTGGCCCAGTATAACCCGGCACTGGACATCACACTGACCCAGCCCGTCCCCCGCCACCCACAGGTCCACCAGCACCAGAAGACCCAGGAGACGCCGAGGGAAGATCAGGACGTCCAACAGGACGAGAAAGTTCAGCAGGAGCTCAGAAAGTGAGTTTAATGGAGCATGCTAACACACTGTAACCCCACACACTCACTACCTCACACTCACTGCCTAACACACACTCATGTTTAATATGGTCAGGGCTGAGCTGATTGGTGACTCAGTAAGACTGAGGTCATCAGAGGGTCAGCTGAGTTCACCTGGCGGGTGATTAGCCATTACGCAACACAATCAGAACCTGGATAAGACACTTCCTAGAAACCCTTCCTACCTGGACGTGTCCAACAAACTCTTCTCAGCAGAGGAAACTGAGCTGCTGGTTGACGCTGTGAAGGAGCTCCAGCAGCTCATTTCCTGTGTTTTCTGTTACCAAGATAAACAAACAATACTCCAGAAATTTACCTGAACACACCTCATTTTCATAACACCACGCCCATCAGCATTTATATATACAATTCTGGAAAAAAAGATCCCACTTAAAAATGATGAGATTCTTTGATTTTACCAAATTGAAAACCTCTGGAATTTAATCAAGAGGAAGATGGATGATCACAAACCATCAAACCACCAAACTGAACTGCTTGAATTTTTGCACCAGGAGTGAAGCAGCATAAAGTTATCCAAAAGCAGTGTGTAAGACTGGTGGAGGAGAACATGATGCCAAGATGCATGAAATTAAAACTGCAATTTCTGAACTCTTAAAACTTTATGAATATGAACTTGTTTTCTTTGTATTATTTGAGGTCTGAAAGCTCTGCATCTTTTTTGTTATTTCAGTCATTTCTCATTTTCTGTAAATAAATGCTCTACATGAGAATATTTTTATTTGGAATTTGGGAGAAATGTTGTCTGTAGTTTATATAATAAAACAACAATGTTCATTTTACTCAAACATAAACCTATAAATAGCAAAATCAGAGACACTGATTCAGAAAATGCTATTTAATCGACACATGCGAAAGTTTTGACACAATCAATTACCTCAAGCTGCAGGAGCTCCGCCCCTCTTACATGTATTTAATCTCGTTTTCACTTTCTCACATGGTGCAGAAACATTGATAAAAAGGAAAATTCCATGGTGAGCTTTATTTACGCAGTCTGCAGATTCACCCGCCCCCATGTTTAACAGCAGACTCCCAGGCCGACCAAACATCTGCAGAGTAAACCCAACCCACACAAATGAAGAAGAAACAAGATTCTGAGAGCCACAATTATAAAATAAGTTTTAGAGATCAGGATCTGCTATAATTATATATATCTTTGTGTGTTTTGTGTCCTCAGAGACGTTTGTTCTGCTGCTGAGGAGGAGGAGCAGTACGGTGATGAAGGCTATGTAAAGACTGATGAAGGAAGTGTGCGGAGTCTGGAGGAAGCCAGTTGGTTTGTGGGTAATCTGTCCAGAGCAGAAGCCGAGGAGCTTCTGGACGGAAAACCTTCCGGAGCGTTCCTCATCCGGAGCAGCGGAACCCGGAAAGACTGCTACGCCTGCTCTGTAGTGTACGTATATATATATATTTATATGTATATATAACTACAGTCTCTCAATAGAGTAAATATACTGAATATCATTTGCTAAAATGAATCAAAGCCCACCCTATAGTGACTTTGCGGAATTACAGTTTATCACAAACAACAAACAAAATACATTTTTTTTCTGTACTTTTGTTTATTATTTGTTAAATACAACAAAAGGTGACTTTACAACCTAAACATGTTACTCCACATTACATTTACTGTTATTAGACAAAAAATATGCGTGCAATATCTAAATTATATAGATATATTAAAAAAACTGACCAGTTATCACCGAATATTTAATTATATTATAATTATTTTTATAAATATTTTTATTATTATGTATATTTACATTTTCTCCACTCTTTTAAAAAAATCACAGTAGCGCTCGGTTCTGTATTTTTTTATTATTTCTACTGAAAGCACTTCTTACGATGGGGTCTTTTAATTAAAAATAATATAACTTTACATTTCATAGAGATTTTTGGCAGCACTTAATATAAATGTTAGATAAGCCAAACCCTCCCAGTCTGTTAGCAAAACAAAACTTTATCCTAAAGTCATTTTTATTGCAGTATAATGTGATTTATTGATTCATTGCTCTCATCACTGACCTCGCGTATATAAAGCCGGTGTTGTGCAGAATTCAACACCCCCGCCAGGAAAAGCACCTCCTCTCTCGGGAACGTGCACCCATATCTTGTTGATAAAAGTTGCTTTAACTTAGCTTTCTGCTTTTTCTGTGGTATCAATTTTTGGGAGAGACAAATGCACCTATTTCCGGTTCCTATGCCAATGAATATGGGCGTGGTGTTCTGGAAATGAGGTGTGTTCAGGTACATTTCTGGAGTTTTATCTTGTTTATCTTGGTAACAGAAAACACAGGAGCTCCACTGACTGAATACAACCTAGACAAACGCCAACAGTCAGACGTTCATCGCTATCTCGGTAACACAGGCGCCGTGCCGAGCCGAGCGTACACCCCCACTTATTACACACACATGAACACACAGCAGCACAAAGCCAACTTTTACATCAACAATAAACAGAATAGTAAATAAAATAACATTGCTGTTCCCGTAAATGAGCTGCTGGAGCTCCTTCACAGCGTCAACCAGCAGCTCAGTTTCCTCTGCTGAGAAGAGTTTGTTGGACACGTCCAGGTAGCTGCACCGTTACAATAGCAATCCGCCAAAGACAGAGCTCACCTGATCTACTCTTAAAGAGAATGATGAGCTCTTTAAGAGACAATCTGATTGGTTCATTATTATAACACCCATGATTAATGAAGAGAATTAGTACATGACTTTTGGCCTGTGTTTCAGGATGCACAAGGTGCACTTTTCCCGACGTTATGATAGCAAAGACACAACACTGTATATGTAAGTGTTGTGTTTTCTCTCTGCAGGGTGAACGATGAGGTCCGGCACTGTATGATCATCAGAACTCCTCGCGGGTTTGGGTTTGCAGAACCGTATGATCTTCACGGTTCTCTGAAGGCTCTGGTGCAGCACTACCACCACACATCACTGGCCCAACACAACCGCGCCCTGGACGTACGGCTCGCCATCCCCGTACACACACCACACACTCCACACACTCCACACACACCGTCCGTACTCAGCTAAACCCCGCCCCCTACGCCCCTCCCACCCCACGACCCGCAGGTACACTATACACTACTGTTCACTATAGTTTGGAATTAATCAGTGATAATATTATAAAGATATATAATCACAAACAGAAACGTATTTTATATAGATATTTTTAAAACTAAATCATTAAATCTGTTAAGTATTGAAATGATTAATTTACAATATTTCTCACTGCCCAAAAAAATCACTTTTGATTAATCATTTGATTAGAACTTCATATTGGATTATTATTTGATATAAATACAGTACCTATAAAAAGTTTGGACAATATGCCTTTAATTCAGTGTTTTTTTTAATTATTATTTTAAAATGTTCTGCCTTGTAGATTAATATTAAACTCTAAAACCAAACTACGAATAAAAACATATGGAATTATTTAATTATATTCAGTTTTGAACGTCTCTGCTGGATTTTCTCAGTCAGTTTTATGAGGTAGAGTCACCTGGAATTCAGGCTTTCAGTTAACAGCTGTGCTGAACTCATCAAGAGTTAATTACTTGAATTTCTTGTCTCTTAATAAAGTGTTTGAGAGCATCAGTTAAAGTAAAGTAGTGAAGAGGTAGAGTTACAGGTATACAGTGAATAGTGAATATTTAAGTAATGTTCGAATCCAGGTTATGAGAAGAAACAACTACTCAACTAAATAAAGAAAAAAATAATAATTTAAGAAAAAATGAAGGTCAGTGAATCGTTTGAAAGTATGGTCAAGTGCAGTCGCAAACACGACCATCAAAAACGTTATGATGATGGAACTGGCACTCATCAGGACTCTGCCCCAGGAAACAAAGGAAGAGCGGGAGTTTCCTCTGCTGTACAGGACAAGTTATCAGAGTTACCAGCCTCAGAAACCCCACGTTAACAAACAGCTCCCCAGATAAGAGTATCTAAATACTTCACAGAGTATTTAGGTTTGTTTAACACTGTTTTTAAGTTACTGCATGATTCATTATGTGTTCCTTCATAAACTGATAGATCACTTTACTATTCATTTACTGTGTAGAGAAAAATAAAATAAAAGCACTGAATGAGAAGGTGTCCAAACTTTTGACTGGTTCTGTATTTATACTGTATATGATGTGTACTGTATGTGGTTCTGAACTGGTGAACAGTAGTGTAGACGTTTCCACCATCCACCTAACCAATCACAGTCTGAGCAGTGTGTGTGTGTGTGTGTGTGTGTATTAGTGTGTATTGGGAGCTTTGCACTTTCCCGCAGGGACGTTATTCCGCTGCTTCCTGTCCTCCAGCTTTTTATCCTCTGTTTTTATTTCTCAGCTGTTTGAAGTTTGTTTGTGTTGTTTATTGTTTACAGGCGTCAGACAGGAAGTTGAAATCTGACGCCAAGTTTTAATGTTAAAATGAAACTTTGAGGAAAAATGTAAAATGTTATTTCTGATAAAGTTCCAGTTAGAAGTTTGGATCTAGTTTTACTCTGTGTGCATTCACACACATTTTTTTTTAATATTTTTAAATATTTTTTTTATATGTTTTGACTGATAATCCTGTTTCTTTTTATAAAGGAACCACATTAGAATAGAATAGAATAGAATATCTTTATTATCTTTATATACCCAGTATAAGGAAATTCATGTACAATCCTCTCTGGCGTCACAAACAATACAATAAAAAAAAAACTATGATTAAACTAAAATAAATGACCAAAAATCTAAAGATAGAATTTACAAAGATTTGGAAAACAGCATATAAAAGATTTACATAAAGAAGAAACAGCAAAAACAAACAAGATGCAAAATAGTGACAGATTACCCACAATTAAATATTGGATTTATATAAAAAATGTTTCAGATGTTGAAAAAAAAAGAAATATATATATATATATATATATATATATATTTGTTGTTGTTGTTGTGCAAAATAGTGAGAGATTGCACACTGCCCTATTTAACTTATATATATTTAAATATTAAATATTAAATATTTAAATATATTGCACTACCCATTTCACCAGTAGTATTTTAAATTAACATACGATCAGGGGATATAAGGCTATATTAGTCCCACAGTGGTGAAATTCACAGTATTACAGGGATTAGAGAGATAGCAAAGCAGTACATACAGTTATATATACAATATAAATAATAAAAAGTAAATAACTCTTAAGATTGTATTTACAAATAATTGCGCATTACCTATACGTATATAAGGGGTAATGGAAAAATATTTCACATTATGTTACACTGAAAAAATATATATTTCTGTAAGTGTGTAGCATTTAAGTGAAATTACAATAACTTAACTTAAACAGCATAAAATGGCTTTTCTTATGTGTGTTCAATTAGCTTAGCCAACTAGCTAACAAGTTACCACACATTTCATAGCATATTAGCTATTTTATTAAAAAGGCTAGGCATCGAAACACAAGCAAATTTGGATTAAAAGCTGTAATCTTGCTGAAAACCAAACACTGAGAGAGATTATAGCTTTCTACTGGTGGAAGGGGCACTAATTAGTTAGCTGGGCATCAAAACTACGCTAAGCTAAGTCTGAGAACTGTGCGCAGGTTATGCTAATGCTAATTAGCTAGTTAGCCAGTTCTTTTACCCTCACTTAAAGTACGTGAGCATCATTTTCTGTATATTTACTGAATTTAACAAACTAAAATATATAACATGCTATATATATATATATATAATATATGTGGCATAATATTTTGACATGTTTTATTTTCTTTAATTACGTTAAATTCAGTGTAGAAACAGTAATTTTGCATTAAAACGTGCACCTATTTTGATAATTGATTAGTCGTGGTAACTGATTTTTTTTTTGTGCCAGACTTTATTGTTTAAAACAATTTTTTTGTAATTTTTTAAGACGATAACAGCATAAAAATGCATTCACAACTTTTTAAAAAGCAACAAACATTTAATTAATATACATATTCAGGCATAGGAATTGGAATTATTACATTTATGCCTATATATTAAATAAAAAATTGAAGGCATAATTATTATAATTATTACTCAGCATAGCATTAAGTTTAGTTTAGTAATTACATTTGTCTTAAAATCACATTTAAAACCTTTTATATCAGATTAATATCCCAGCTTCTAACTGGAACTGTAACCTGGTGCTCTGTCAGAATGATATTATTGCACATTGATTATGATTTTATGATTTTATGATTTTACGATGTGAAGGCTCACGCTCTTATTATCACTCCTCTCTGTATCTGTAACTCTGCTGATGCTCATTTCCTGTATACTGCTTTTCTTTACTCTGATTGGTCGAAATTATCAGCTCCTCCCTCAGATCTGTTTATATTAAAACACTGAGAGTCGGTGTGTATAAAGGTATAAATGATGTTTTTATATATTCAATATTATTATTATCTCAGGCCCAAATGCCTCCTGAACCCCTGCAGCCCTCCTCCAATCAGCATCCAGTGATGTCAGAAGGATCACTGAGGCTCGCACTGATTGGATATAGAGATATAGTGACTTGGTATCTAATCTAAACATCAGACCTGTAATCAGAATCATTATTCATTATATGTATAAGTAAAAATACTATCTCGATGAAAACAGGTCCAAGTAATCCTAAATACAAATACTATCAAGACAAATTACAAACAATATCAGAACTCAGTACAAATAATATTAAGTCCAATTACAAATACAAGTCCAAGTACAAATATTCCTAAGTCCAAATACAAGTACTATCTTGATCCAGAAAGGTCCGACTACTCCTAAATACAAATACTATCAAGTCTGAGTACAAATACTATTAAGACCAAGTACAAACAATATCAGATCTCAGCACAAAAAGTATCAAGTCCAAATACAAATACTATTGAGACCCAGATAAGTCTGGGTACACATACTATCAAATCAAAGTACATATTTAATCAAGTCAGTACAAATACTATTGAGTCAAGGTACAAATACAAATACTGTTGACACCAAGTCATATCTAAGTTTAATTACTGTCAAAACTTAGACAAATCCAAGTACAAATACTATCTTGATAAACACAGGTTCAACTACTCCTAAATACAAATAGTATCAAATCTGAAGACAGATCATGTTATGACCAAGTACAAACAATATCAAGTCTGAATACAAGAAGTATCAAATCCAAGTACAAATACTATTGAGTCAAGATACAAATACAAATACAAGTACCACTGACACCAAGTCATGTCAAAGTTTTTACATCATGTCAAAGTAATTACTATCAAGACTAAGACAAGTCCAAATACAAATATTACCTTGATAAACACAGGTCCATGTACTTATAAATAGAAATACTATCAAATCCAAGTACAAATACTATAAAACAAAAATAAAGATAAGTCCGAGTCCAAATACAAGTACTCTCTTGATTAAGAAAGGTCCAACTACTTCTAAATACAAATATGATCATGTCTGAGTACAAATACTATTGAGTCAAGGTACAAATACATCTACAAATACCACTAAGTACAAATAATATCTTGATCAAGACAGGTCCAAGTACTCATAAATACAAATAGTATCAGTATATAATATTGAGTACAAATATTATTAAGACCAAGAATGAGTACACATACTGAAATCAAGTACATGTACTGTTGAGACCAAACTAAGTACAGATACTATGAAATGTGGTATTTGAGTCTTGGATACTATTAAATACTATCAAGGCCAGGAGAAAAATTACATACAAATACTTTCTAGACCAAACACATGTCTGAGTACTCTAATTACACGTACAGTTCCAGGTGGTGCGAGGGCTGCAGGTGAGGGGGCGTGGTTATTGCTGGAGCTGAAGGATCTCAGATGAGGTTTAGCTCAGGTGTATTTAGTTATTCAAAATCCAGAATTCATCTTTAATAATCTGGAAGTTAATTAATGTTAATTAATGATAATTAACGTTAATTAATAATGAATTGATCAGGTGTTCATGCTGTGTTTAATGAGTAATATAGATAAATCACTCTGTTCATCAGAAGCGACTGATTATAATGATAAAATACGACACAGACTGCATTTTGTATTTAAACCAATCAGACGTCAGATCAGATTAGCCCACTGTGCGGGGGGTCGGTTTCTGTCCATTCATCACCTGTTTAATCTGATAATCCCGTCTCTGTCTGATCACCGGGACTCTGAGGGGCTTCCTCCTCACTTTTCTACACTTTTCTACACTTTTTAAATCTTTTCATAACTTTCAGTAAATAAATAAATAAATAAATGAACATTTATAAAGACTGTGTGTCATTTTTGACTAAAGCATTGGAACAGCTGATCTTTATTGAGTGTTTCTTCTGAAAATAAGAGTATTAAAATAGTTTCTCCTGCTTTTGTTAGAGTAACTGTCTCTACTGACCAGAGAAGACTTTCTAACAGATTCTGGACTCACATTGCTGTGGGGAATTGATTGCACGTCTGTCTGCATTAGCTCTACATGGAGTCAATACATCCAAATCTATTGGCAATACATCATTAAGGACTATGGGAACAAGACAAGCTGTGTCAGCAATAGATGCAGCATAAAGTACCCGAAAATGTATTACTTATTATTATTATTATTATTATTATTATTATTTGCACAAAAAAGTTTGGACACACCAAATTTCATTCAATGTTTTATTTTATTTTTTCCTACATAGTAAATGAATAGTGAAGTGATCTATCAGATTATGAAGGAACACATAAGGAATCATGTAGTAACTTAAAAACAGTGTTAAACAAACCAAAATACTGTTAATAACTTAATGAACTTATCCTGTAAAACAGAGGAAACTCTTGGGCTCTCTCCTACACCCTGCAAAAGGCGCGTTGTGATGCTCATCGCTATCTTACACCCCACCAACACTCTATTATCACTCCTTCCTCCTGTCTGGTTTAAACAGCAGCAGATCTTCTGAATATATCTATACTGATGGGCGTGGTGTTCTGGAAATGAGTTGTGTTCAGGTACATTTCTGGAGTGTTATCTTGTTTATCTTGGTAACAGAAAACACAGGAGCTCCACTGACTGAATACAACCTAGACAGACGCCAACAGTCAGACGTTCATCGCTATCTCGGTAACACAGGCGCTGTGCCGAGCCGAGTGTACACCCCCACTTATTACACACACATGAACACACAGCAGCACAAACCCAACTTTTACATCAACAATAAACAGAATAGTAAATAAAATAACATTGCTGTTCCCGTAAATGAGCTGCTGGAGCTCCTTCACAGCGTCAACCAGCAGCTCAGTTTCCTCTGCTGAGAAGAGTTTGTTGAACACGTCCAGGTAGCTGCACCGTTACAATAGCAATACACCAAAGACAGAGCTCACCTGATTCTACTCTTAAAGAGAAGTGACACTCTGATTGGTTTATTTCTCGTTGCCCCCAGAATTAACCACACCCATGATTAATTTAGAGAATCAGTACATGCCTTTTTCGTGTTTCCAGCCGTGCAAGGTGTACTTTTCCCAACGTTATGATAGCAAAGACACACTGATACAACCTAAATCAAGCTGCTCGGTGCACGGTTATTGGTTTGCCTATAGATTTTTAAAATAGGGCTCTTGCTCTTTCTTTCCTAGGGTGGTACTTATGAGTGCCAGTTTCCTGTAATCATGTTTCTGTAAAGCTGCTTTGTGCCAACACCAGTTGTAAAAAGCGCTATACAAATAAATTTGACTTGATCATTATAACGTTTTTGATGGTCTTTGCAATGGCTGCATTTGAGGATGCTTTTAAATATCTTGAAATTCTTCTTTTTAAATTGACAGATCTTAATTTCTTTTCCTAAAGTATGTTTTTCTTTACTTGAGTTGAGTAGTTGAGTACTTGTTGCTTCTCATAATCTGGATTCGAACATTACTGAAATATTCACTATTCACTGTATACCTGTAACTCTACCTCTTCACTACTTTACTTTAACTGATGCTCTCAAACTTTACATTAAGAGACAAGAAATTCAAGTAATTAACTCTTGATGAGTTCAGCACAGCTGTTAACTGAAAGCCTGGATTCCAGGAGACTCTACTTCTTTTAACATTTTTTTGTTTAGTAAATTTCAGATGTTTTTCTTCGTAGTTTGGAAGAGTTTAGTATTAATCTACTATGCATCTGAATTTCAGCAGCCACAAGTGAGAAGATTAAGATCTGTGTGAGTGTGTGTGTGTTAGAGTGTGTGTTAGTGTGTGTGTGTGTGTGTGTGTGTGTGTGTGTAGGGTTGTATGAGGTGAAGTGATATGGATGATTTAGTCTCTGGGCTGAGTCAGGCTGGATTATCTCAGTGTGTGTGTTATAATGATAATCCACATTCTAAACAAAACATGTTGTATATAGCCATGGTTCCTGAGGTACCCACCAGAGGCTGATGAGGTATAGTGGCTTGAAAAAGTATTTATACCCCTTGACCATTTTTCCCCATTTTGTCACCTTACAACCACAAACTTGAACGTATTTGTAAGATTTGATTTAATATACCTGGATTTTAACATTTTAAACTTGAGTTCTACAGAAGTATTTTAATCCGTAGTATCTACTAGTGCATTTCAAACAAATTGAATATCATTGAAAAGTGAATTTATTTCATTAATTCAGTTGAAAATATGAAACTCATATATTATATAGATGTATTAAACACAGAGTGATCTATTTTAAGCGTTTATTTCTTTTATTGTTGATTATTGGTTATGGCTTACAGCCAATGAAAACCCAAAAATCAGTGTCCCAGAAAATTAGAACATTATTTTATGAGGCCAATTGGTACTGTAGGCAGTGTGCCAAGTCCTGCTGGAAAATGAAATCTGCATCTCCATAAAAGTTATCAGGAGAGAAAAGCATAAAGTGCTCCAAACCATCACTGATCATCAGCCAATTTTACATTTCATTTAAAGTAAATAAAGACATCAGAGTCTGGAGGAAGAGTGGAGAGACACACAGTCCAAACTGCTCGAGGTCTAGTGTGAAGTTTCCACCAATCAGTGATGGTTTATGGAGATTCGGATTTCATTTTCCAGCAGGACTTGGCACACTGCCCACACTGCCAAAAGTACCTTATCATATCTTATGTAATATTGTAATTTTCTGAGACACTGATTTTTGTGTTTTTATTGGCTGTAAGCCAAAATGATTTACAATCTATATAATATATGAGTTTTACATTTTCAACTGAATTACTGACATAAAGTAACTTTTCAATTATATTCTATTTTTTGGAGAAGCACTAGTGTGTGTGTGTGTGTGTGTGTGTGTGTGTGTGTGAATGTGTGTGTAGAGGGCGCTGTGGGGACAGTGCAGTGTGTGTGTGTGTGTGTGTGTATAGAGGGCGCTGTGGGGACAGTGCAGTGTGTGTGAGGAGAGTAGAAGAAGACTGCAGTGTGTTATAATAACAGAGGTTACCGGTTATTACAGTAATTTATATCTGTAATATCGGTATTTATACGGTAATACCGGAGCGGGAGCTGCAGTACCGGCGGTGTCGGCGCTATGCGGGCGGGTGTGCTGATCCGGGCGGGGGTAGCGGGGCGGCTGTGCGGGCTGAGCCGGCCTGCGGTGACTCTGCGCTGGATCCGCTCCTCCAGCGGCCCGCCGGAGAACCCAGCCCGGGATCAGAGCGCCGCGGCCCCGCTGCGCTGCTTCCGCCTGCCCGGCCGCTCTCTGCTCCACATCCGGGGCCCGGACACCTGCGCTTACCTGCAGGGCATCATCACCAACGACATGAACCTGCTGCAGGAGGAGGAGGAGCGGCGCGCGCTCTACGCCCACATGCTCAACGTGCAGGGCAGGACCCTGTATGACATCATCATCTACAGGTGAGCAGGTGAAGACCCCGTGACCTACAAAACTCACCTGTACACTAACTCACATGAACATAACTCACATGTACATATCTCACCTGAACATAACTCACCTAAACACAACTCACCTGAACACTGATTCACCTAAACATAACTTACTTAAATGTAACTTACCTGCAGCTAACTCACCTGAACATAACTAACTTAAATGCAACTCACTTGAATATAACTCACCTGTACACTGATTCACCTGAACATAACTCACCTGCACACAACTTAGCTGTACAATGATTCACCTGAAAACAGCTCACTTAACTGTAACTCACCTAAACATACCATACCTGTAAACCTGTATATAACTCACATACACATAACTCACCTAAACCTCACTGATTCACCTGTACACTAACTCACTTGAACATTAGTCACCTGTACATTACTCACCTCTACACTGATTCATCAGAACACTGATTCACCTGAATATAAATCATCTGAATATAACTCACTGAAATGTAACTCACCTGCACCTAACTCTCCTGAACATTACTCACCTGTACACTGATTCACCTGAATATAAGTAAGTTAAACACAACACACAAACTTTATTCACTTACATAACTCGCATACACATAACTTAGCTGTACACTGATTTACTTAAATATAACTCACCTGCACATAACTCACCCTGACAAAACTGACTTAATGAGAGTAATATTGTTTATTGCAATAATTTCTGGGACGATATATCATGCACTAAAATTCCTATCATGACAGGCCTGTTTGATGTTGGTAACATAGTTACCTGGTTCATCAGTGCTTCTATATAGAACCACCTAAATTAAACAATCCTTTAGAAGGTTAAATGTCTGTTTGACTGATTAAAAAGTTATGATTATGATTGTATTTTTCTTTAATAAAGGCTGGTGCTGTAATAAAGACAGTTACCTAAGTGGTTACAGGGCTTATATATATTCAGTGTGTGAATTCAGTGAATTCAGTGTGTGAATGCTGCAGCACGACTCGTCTTCAATCTTCCGAAGTTCAGTCATGTGACTCCTTTGCTGCGTTCCCTCCACTGGCTTCCTGTTGCCGCCCGCATCCGATTCAAAACCCTGACGCTGGCCTACAAGGCAAAAAACGGACCAGCTCCTTCCTACTTGATGGCGATGGTCAAAGCCAGATCTGCACCAAGAGCTCTTAGAGCTTCCAGTACAGCTCGGCTCGAACCTCCATCACTCAAAACACACAGAAAACAGACATCCAGACTCTTCTCTGTGCTGCAGCAAGGTGGTGGAATGAACTTCCACTGGATGTCAGAACAGCAGAGTCACTCACGGTCTTCAAACGTCGACTGAAGACACATCTTTTCAAAGAGTTCCTAAACTAATAATAAAAAAAAAAAAAAGGTTCCTAGGGTTCTTAACATGATTAAGTTCTGTGTATCTCTAGATCCCAGTCTACAAACTAGCTCTGAATATCTGAAGTAACTTTGAAGCACTGTTGTAAGTCGCTCTGGATAAGTCTGCTAAATACCGAAAATGTAAATGTAAATGTATAGGGTGGGTGTGGTTATACTCCGGCCCATCTTATCTGTGCTCTGCAGGGGGCAGCAGATTATACAGGGAGGGGTCCATCCTCTAACGGCTCTAATGTACAGAACGGGTGCTGGGTAACGGTTCTAACGGGTCGGTTCTGAAAGTGGTTTCAGTAAATTAGTGGATTAGTTCCAGTAATATTTGGACAGTGCCATAGTGTCCACAGTAATGTATCCTCTGCTCTGCACTTCAGAGGATTACAAATAAAGTTATGATACAGTTCAAATAAAGGATTTAAAGAAATTATTCGGTAAAACTTTACAGATCGCAAATATGTGGGTAATAATATGGTAATAATATGGTAATATTTTGGTAACACATTGTATTTGTCCATAAATAAAATATAGATTTTCCACGTGCTACTGACTAAATTGTTATAAAACTTATAATCCATAAAAAAAAAACTTTTAGTAATAAGTAAGACGTTGGTCAGTACAACGTTTCCATAATTTTACAAATGAATTACACAGTTGTCTGATTTATTGTTCTGATTTATTATTTAGTAACAAATACAAAATGGTCAATTAATTAATGTGTAAATACAACTTGTTACCTTAATATTATTATATTATTATCCACGCTGTTACCTCAACAATTACTGATTTATTAATCGATTCATATTTAATTTATGGATAAATACAACTTGTTACCATATTATTCCAGACTTGTTATTAATCTGTAAAGTGCTACCAATAATCCTAATATTTGTAACTGTTAGTTTGTCCAAATACCTTTAAGTCAAACTAACAACTCTATGAAGTGTTGTTGAAAAAGGGACAAAATCACAGGATCGACAAAATATTGTTGTTACAATAAGACTTTTCCAGTAATCCAATCAAAACCTGATTAAATGCACTTTATGTAATCAGATTGTGCACCTGGGGAGCTCAGCATTTGACGATGTCTCCTGCTTCCAGACATAATCTGATAACTGCAGAAAAATCAACTTCTTCAGTAATCCAATCAACATGTTTACCTTCACATAGGTAGTCAGATAATAAGGGAACTCAGCAGTTTAAAGCAGTTTAAAGTCACATTAATTAGTGCATGTAAACATGTTGTTCAGATTACTGACATTATCTGATTTTCTACAGTTATCAGATTATTAAATGCATGTGATTGTGTTGATCAGATTACTGAGATCTTTTTTATCAGGTATCAGATTATTAAGTACATGTAAAACATGTTAATCGATTTTCTACAGTTATCAGATTAAGTGCTTGTAATTACGTTGATCGGATTACTGATGATATCTGATTTTCTACAGTTATCAGATTGCGTTGATCAGATTGTTTGATTTTCTGCAGTTCAGATTAATAAGTGAACATAAATGCATTGATCAGATTATTAAAAAATATATATATTTATAATTAGACCCTGCCTATATCTGATCTGTTAATGCAGGATTGTTAACGTTGTGTGGTTTGATGTTATATAATCAGATTTCTGATCTGTGTGTGTGTGTGTGTGTGTGTGTCAGTGTGAGGGAACCCTCAGGAGACCCGGTTGAGGTTCTGCTGGAGTGCGACGGCTCGGTTCTGGACTCGGTGACTCGGCACCTGAAGGTGTATAAGATCAGACGGAGAGTGACGGTGACCCCGCGGTCCGATCTGGCACTGTGGGCTCTGCTGCCCCGGGACGCTGGCTCCGCTCGGGACGGGTCACAGCCCCGACCCACCGCTGCTGGCCGGCCCCTGGTTCTGGTACCGGACCCCCGAACGGACCTGATGGGCTGGAGGATGATCACCGGGAGCTCGGAGAACCCGGCAGAACTTCTCACTGACTGTGAGAACCGAGAGACCGAGGAGTACCAACAACACCGCTACACCATCGGTAAATCAGTATTCCAGATAAATAAAAATATTCTCATTTAGAGCATTTATTTACAGAAAATGAGAAATGACTGAAATAACAAAAAAGATGCAGAGCTTTCAGACCTCAAATAATGCAAAGAAAACAAGTTCATATTCATAAAGTTTTAAGAGTTCAGAAATAATCAATATTTGGTGGAATAATCCTGTTTTTTAAGCACAGTTTTTTCCTCAATGTTTTCCTCCACCAGTCTTACACACTGCTTTTGGATAACTTTATGCTGCTTTACTCCTGGTGTAAAAATTCAAGCAGTTCAGTTTGGTGGTTTGATGGTTTGTGATCATCCATCTTCCTCTTGATTATATTCCAGAGGTTTTCAATTTGATAAAATCAAAGAAACTCATCATTTTTATTTTTTAAGTGCTCTCTCATTTTTTTTCTAGAGCTGAATTTCAGAATCAGAACCAGAACATATCTTATGTTGACTTTCATATTCTAACGGGTGATATCCAATTAATGCCTAGAAATCTGATTAAGAGCTTGATTTCTGACAATGTCTGTATTATTGCAGTTCTAAAATTATTAAATAAAGGTGCTACTTTTATTTTATATTGGAGGAAATGGTCACTGTTTTGAAGAAACAGCTCTCCAATGAAAAACACTTATCTCCAAAACAGCAACTTTACAGGAGAGAGAAAAAACCCTCTAAACTTTCAATGGAAGTCAATGTAAAAAGAGTTTATTTCAGATCATTTTGTAGAATTTCTATTGGTCTGTTCATCAAGAAATTTTGGCACCGTTTAAAAGACAGTTTGTCTGTTCAAATTATATAATTAACTTAAAATCGACAAAAATTGAGATACTTGTTTTTTTATTGGACAGCGATGGTATAAACATATAAAAGTCACTCGATTAAAAAAAAGCGATCGATTAATTTTCTGTGCCTCAAGAAATTGTTTAATTTATTTTAATCTGCAGAGCACAGAATTTAGCGGGGACTTTTAATGTGAAACAGAGCGCGTAGTGTCACATCACCCACACACAGGAAGCAGGTGGTGAATTTAAAAATGAAACCAATTTGTCATTAATTTATTATTAAGTAAAATTTATTATTTTCTCTTGTGTATTTTTAATTGATTTTTAGGCAAGCGAATATGTTTTTTCCGATTACTCGATTAATCGAATCGATTTTTTAGTAGAGTTCTCGATTACTAAAATAATCGATAGCTGCAGCTCTAGATCTGAGTGTGATTTATTTATTTTTATTTTTTTTCGCAGGGCTGCCAGAGGGCGTGGCCGACCTGCCGCCGGGCGACGCCCTGCCGCTGGAGTCGAACCTGGTGTTTATGAACGGGATCAGTTTCAGTAAGGGCTGCTATATCGGGCAGGAACTAACGGCTCGGACGCACCACACCGGCGTCGTTCGCAAACGCCTGCTGCCCCTCAGCCTGTCCGCCGCCGGCGACGCCCTGCTGCCAGGGGGCGCCCTGGACTCCACCGCCGCAGGGAAACCCGCCGGGAAACTGAGGGCGGGGCTCGGCCGGCAGGGTCTCGGCCTCGTCCGACTCGCGCACGCTAACGACACGCTAACGCTAAAATCCTCATCATCGACCCCCGTCACGGCACGCGCCTCCATACCCGACTGGTGGCCAAAAGACGCAACTAAATAAAACTCTGGAGAACCGGACTTACGATAAATCAGCAGTGCATTGTGGGAGTTTATATTTCCACGTTACCTTTCAGACTCTTAGAGAATCAAACTCGTAAGAATGGCCTACGAACTCTAACATTGTTTAGTGCCCTAAAACATAAACAGGGATCAATTCCATATCTGATTGGTCAGGATGGTAGCAGCCCTGTGATTGGCTGGAAAACATTCATACTTTTTTAAATCAGGAGATTCTTAAAGTTCTTTAACGTTCCTTCAGAACGGAAGAGTGTTGTGATATTATTATATAAGACATTAATATGCAGAGTGTTGTTTTTTTGTATGCGTTTGATGTTAAAAGGTTTATTCTATTTATATATTTCAGTTTAAGTTATGTTAAATAAAATAAGGTAAAATAAACTATTTTGAATATTGACCTGCAGAATGTGTCCTTATATAAAATACGATAAAAAAAAAAAAATCAGTATATAGCCCAGCTCTACTACACCCTGCACCATGGAAACCACCTGGAATAATCTTGCATGTTTTTTTTTTTTTTAGAGTTGCACACCATAGCAACCACCTGGGATACTGCTGAAACCACCTATAAACACTATAGCAACAACTAAGCAATAGCAGAAATTCTGACTCCATTTTATTTATCAGTCTTTTGTTGTGGTTGCACATATTAAACCACATAGCAACACCACAGCAACCACCTACCAACACTAGAGCAACACTTTAACAACACTATAGCAACCACATAGCAACAGAAATGATGATGGCTCTAAAGATGCAGGTTTTTCTTTCTCAGGTTTTCAAGGCTTATTATGGTTGTGTACTGTAAATACTCTGTAACAACCACCTAGAAAACCATATCAACCACTGGGGATACGGCAGAAACCACCTACCAACACAATAGCAATACTTTAGCAACAGTAGAAGTTATGACTCCGTTTCATGTCTCAGTCTTTTATTATGGTTGCACAGTTGTAAACAAAGCATGTAGCAACACCACAGCAACCACCTACCAACACCATAGCAACAACTTAGCAACAGGAGAAGTTATGACTCTGTTTCATTTGTCAGTCTTTTATTGTGGTTGCACATTTCAAAGCATGTAGCAACACCACAGCAACCACCAACCAACACCATAGCAACAGGAGAGATGATAGCTCTAAAGATGCAGGTTTTTCTTCTTCAGGTTCTCAAGGCTTCAGGCTTATTATGGTTGTGTTCTGTAAACACCATAACAACCACCTACAAAACCATATCAACCACTGGGAATACCACAGCAACCACCTACCAAAGCCAAAGCAACAACTGAACAATACTGATTCCATTCCATTAATCAAGACGTTTCATCATTTCTTAAGTTGTTTGATGAATGGACCAATAGAAATTCTCAGAAATCTCCAAAATATGTTTATTTTACATTTTGTAGATACATGTTTTTTTCTTTGACAAAAGTCATGGGACAGCAGCGTGTGAACTGTTGATGAAGTGTTACCGCAGGCTACAGAAGACCTGCATACGTATATTCAGTTATAAGTTGTGAGGTGTTATCTTGTGAGTGAGGTTGGTTGAACACTGGTCAGTGTGTTCATGGCAAGGCCAGGTGCATTATGGGAGTTGGAGTTGTGAAACAGTAATGCAGAAATCAGATGTTGATTTCACAGCATGTTTATTATCAGCTCCACATTAAACATGAAGATCAGCAGAACCCACGGGGTGTTCAGTGTTCCTAATGTTCTGGAACAAACACAGAGGCACTGCGCCCAATCCTGGACTGACCACCGACCCCACACTCCACGGCCACTTTATCAGAAACACCTGGTGCGTAGCTGCTTGCTGGTGATTGGTTGAAGGCTGTACGGTTTGTGTTGATTTATTATTTAATAAATTATGTGTAAACCAGGAGCTGCATCGATTAATCCATCAGTTAATGATACTCGATTTATCACAAGATAATTCTCTACGATACTCTTCACACCATACTTCACTTTCAATAAGAATTCCCATTATTTGACGCCACGTATCGATAAAGTCACTTCAGTATGTGATATCAAAATCCCATACAAATCCCATTCACAGTAATACGACTCTTTTTTTAAAAGAAAGATCAAATTCATACAATTTTACGTCAAACAGAAGGAAAAACAATATAGTAGTTTAGTAGTAAATGAGTGTGAGAAGAGGTGAAAATGGACAACAGTGGTGAGTAAGAGCTTCAGTGGCAGAAAAACGAGATAAAAGAGCTCATAAATATTCAGACTGATATTTCTGTTTCAGTAATATTAGAAAATTCCAAATGAAAATACAGGTGCGTCTCAAAAAAATAGAATATTATTGAAAAGTTACTTTATGTCAGTAATTCAGTTGAAAATGTAAAACTCATATTATATATATATATATATGTATTAAACACACAGTGATCTATTTTAAGAGTTTATTTATTTTACCCAAAAATCAGTGTCTCAGAAAATTAGAACATTATATAAGACCAATTGATACTTTTGGTTCTTGGGCAGTGTGGGCAGTGTGCCAAGTCCTGCTGGAAAATGAAATCTGCATTATCATAAAAGTTGTTTTCAGCAGAAGGAAGCTGTAAGATATGAAGTGCTGTAAGATTTTGTGGGAAAACAAAACTGCACTGACTTTAGACTTGATAATAAAACACAGTGGATCAACACCAGCAGATGACAGACATGTCTCTCCAAACCATCACTGATCATCAGTAAATTTTACATTTCATTTGTAAATCAAGGGATCAGAGTCTGGAGGAAGAGTGGAGAGACACACAGTCCAAACTGCTCGAGGTCTAGTGTGAAGTTTCCACCAATCAGTGATGGTTTGGAGAGGCAGATTTCATTTTCCAGCAGGACTTGGCACACTGCCCACACTACTGCCAAAAGTACCAACGGGTCTTATTATACAATATTCAAATTTTCTGATAGACGCTGATTTTGGGCTTTTCATTGGCTGTAAGCTTCATAATCAATAAATCAACAATAAAAAAATAAAATAAATGTTTAAAATAGATCACTCTGTGTTTAATACATCTTTATAATATATGAGTTCCACATTTTTAACTGAATTACTGAAATAAATTCACTTTTCAATGATATTCAAATTTTTTGAGATGCACTAGTTTATGCAATATATTATGATATCAATATTTTGCAGGAGAGAAAATCAGTAGCAATGGTGCAGACAGACGGAACAGAAAGCAGCTCTACTGAAGATTACTGTATAATAATAATAATAATAATAATAATAATAATAATAATAATAATAATAATAATTATTATTATTATTAAAACATTTACTCAAAAAACTCACCTGGACATCGAAAAAAAAGACATTGAATGACAAAATAATGAATTTACCAGGTGTGTTATGAAAGAGATTTCACCACTTCTTGCTGTTTATGTAAAATATTAATCTCTTGAGTTTCTTTGTTTTAAAAATAACCAGTCGACTAGTAAAAATGAAGTCATGCCCCCCCCCCCGTAAACTGATAATAAACCTTTATATCAAGAGAAGGTTCTTCACTCCCACATTTATTTCCTCACTATAATCTAATACAATCAAACTTATATTTAAAATATTTAAAACATTCTGTAATAAAGCGTCAGAAGCACCTTTATGTATTAATAATAAAGTGAGTGTAAGAGGAAATGCTGTGAGGTACTGAGATCTGAAAACACTGCAACGATTAATAAGTATAATCGACCAATCCTAATTTCAGTGTCGATTAATCGGTTGTAATGGAATTTCATGGGTCATTATTATGTAATTTGCTGTAAGAATCTGTTATGTTATGTTATGTTAAGGCAGAGACTGGAGATCAGGTGTGCAGACGTGAACAGGTGAGGTAAAACATGCATTAGAACAGGATTCAGTTGATGACTAATCGATTAATCATAAAAAAAAGTCATTAGATTAGTCGACTGTATTAAATGTATAGCACTAATCTCTGTACAGACAGACCGCGTGGCTAAAAGGGCTTTTTCTACAGGTTTTATTCACCTGTGCTGATAGATCTGGATCACCTGACCCCTGAATTCAGTGATTAACAGCTGTGTTTCAGTACTTTTGCCCATATATTGTAAGTGTAATTAAGGGCTTTCTGGTTAAATCAATTTACTTTTAAATTAAATACTTTAGGTATTTAAGGTAGTTCAGTTGTTTTGAAATGATATTTCAGGTAGTTCAGGAGTTTCTGATGGTCCAGAATTTTTTTTTAATAGTTCGGATGTTTTTAAAAAGTAATTTAGGTGTTTTTAAGTAGTTCAGGTGTTTCGGATGGTCCAGGTGAGTAGTTCAGGTGTTTTGAATCAGTATTTCAGGTAGTTTAGGTGTTTTTTTCGAGCAGTTCAGTTGTTTCTAATGGTTCAGGTGAGTCGTTCAGGTGTTTCTGATGATCCAGGTGTTTTTTTGAGTAGATTAGGTGTTTGTGAGGGTTCAGGTGAGTAGTCCAGGTGTTTTTTTGAGTAGTTCAGGTGTTTGTGAAGATTCAGGTGTTTTTTTGAGTAATTCAGGTGTTTCTTATGTTTCAGGTGTTTGTGAGCAGTCTAGGTGTTTCTGAAGGTTCAGGGTTTTTTTTTTAGTAGTTCAGGTGTTTGTGAAGGTGTTGAGGTGTTTTTTTTAGTAGTTCAGGTGTTTTTTGAGTAGTTAATGTGTTTCTGAATAGTTCAGGCATTTGTGAAGGTTCATGTGAGTAGTTGAGGTGTTTGTGAAGGTGTTGAGGTGTTTGTGAAGGTGTTGAGGTGTTTGTGAAGGTGTTGAGGTGTTTGTGAAGGTGTTGAGGTGTTTGTGTAGGTGTTCAGGTGTTTGTGTAGGTGTTCAGGTGTTTGTGAGGGTGTTCAGGTGTTTGTGAGGGTGTTCAGGTGTTTGTGAAGGTGTTCAGGTGTTTGTGAAGGTGTTGAGGTGTTTGTGAAGGTGTTGAGGTGTTTGTGAAGGTGTTGAGGTGTTTGTGAAGGTGTTCGTGAAGGTGTTCAGGTGTTTGTGTAGGTGTTCAGGTGTTTGTGAGGGTGTTGAGGTGTTTGTGAGGGTGTTGAGGTGTTTGTGAAGGTGTTGAGGTGTTTGTGAAGGTGTTGAGGTGTTTGTGAAGGTGTTGAGGTGTTTGTGAAGGTGTTGGTGTTTGTGAAGGTGTTCAGGTGTTTGTGAAGGTGTTGAGGTGTTTGTGAGGGTGTTGAGGTGTTTGTGAAGGTGTTGAGGTGTTTGTGAAGGTGTTCAGGTGTTTGTGAAGGTGTTGAGGTGTTTGTGTAGGTGTTGAGGTGTTTGTGTAGGTGTTGAGGTGTTTGTGTAGGTGTTCAGGTGTTTGTGTAGGTGTTCAGGTGTTTGTGTAGGTGTTGAAGTGTTTGTGAAGGTGTTGAGGTGTTTGTGAAGGTGTTGAGGTGTTTGTGAAGGTGTTCAGGTGTTTGTGAAGGTGTTCAGGTGTTTGTGAAGGTGTTCAGGTGTTTGTGAGGGTGTTGAGGTGTTTGTGAGGGTGTTGAGGTGTTTGTGAAGGTGTTGAGGTGTTTGTGAAGGTGTTGAGGTGTTTGTGAAGGTGTTGAGGTGTTTGTGAAGGTGTTCAGGTGTTTGTGAAGGTGTTCAGGTGTTTGTGAAGGTGTTGAGGTGTTTGTGAGGGTGTTGAGGTGTTTGTGAAGGTGTTGAGGTGTTTGTGAAGGTGTTCAGGTGTTTGTGAAGGTGTTGAGGTGTTTGTGTAGGTGTTGAGGTGTTTGTGTAGGTGTTCAGGTGTTTGTGTAGGTGTTCAGGTGTTTGTGTAGGTGTTGAGGTGTTTGTGAAGGTGTTGAGGTGTTTGTGAAGGTGTTGAGGTGTTTGTGTAGGTGTTGAGGTGTTTGTGTAGGTGTTGAGGTGTTTGTGTAGGTGTTGAGGTGTTTGTGTAGGTGTTGAGGTGTTTGTGAAGGTGTTGAGGTGTTTGTGAAGGTGTTCAGGAGTTTGTGAAGGTGTTGAGGTGTTTGTGAAGGTGTTCAGGTGTTTGTGTAGGTATTGAGGTGTTTGTGAGGGTGTTGAAGTGTTTGTGAAGGTGTTGAGGTGTTTGTGAAGGTGTTGAGGTGTTTGTAAAGGTGTTGAGGTGTTTTTTGAGTAGTTCAGATGTTTGTGTAGGTGTTGAGGTGTTTGTGAAGGTGTTGAGGTGTTTGTGAAGGTGTTCAGGTGTTTGTGAAGGTGTTGAGGTGTTTGTGAGGGTGTTGAGGTGTTTGTGAGGGTGTTGAGGTGTTTGTGAAGGTGTTGAGGTGTTTGTGAAGGTGTTCAGGTGTTTGTGAAGGTGTTGAGGTGTTTGTGAAGGTGTTGAGGTGTTTGTGTAGGTGTTGAGGTGTTTGTGTAGGTGTTGAGGTGTTTGTGAAGGTGTTGAGGTGTTTGTGAAGGTGTTCAGGTGTTTGTGAAGGTGTTGAGGTGTTTGTGAAGGTGTTCAGGTGTTTGTGTAGGTATTGAGGTGTTTGTGAAGGTGTTGAGGTGTTTGTAAAGGTGTTGAGGTGTTTTTTGAGTAGTTCAGATGTTTGTGTAGGTGTTGAGGTGTTTGTGAAGGTGTTCAGGTGTTTGTGAAGGTGTTCAGGTGTTTGTGAAGGTGTTCAGGTGTTTGTGTAGGTATTGAGGTGTTTGTAAAGGTGTTGAGGTGTTTTTTGAGTAGTTCAGATGTTTGTGAAGGTGTTGAGGTGTTTGTGAAGGTGTTCAGGTGTTTGTGAAGGTGTTCAGGTGTTTGTGAAGGTGTTCAGGTGTTTGTGTAGGTATTGAGGTGTTTGTGAGGGTGTTGAAGTGTTTGTGAAGGTGTTGAGGTGTTTTTTTTAGTAGTTCAGGTGTTTTTTGAGTAGTTAATGTGTTTCTGAATAGTTCAGGCATTTGAGAAGGTTCATGTGAGTAGTTGAGGTGTTTGTGAAGGTGTTGAGGTGTTTGTGAAGGTGTTGAGGTGTTTGTGTAGGTGTTGAGGTGTTTGTGTAGGTGTTCAGGTGTTTGTGAGGGTGTTGAGGTGTTTGTGAAGGTGTTGAGGTGTTTGTGAAGGTGTTGAGGTGTTTGTGAAGGTGTTCAGGTGTTTGTGAAGGTGTTCAGGTGTTTGTGAAGGTGTTGAGGTGTTTGTGAAGGTGTTGAGGTGTTTGTGAGGGTGTTGAGGTGTTTGTGAAGGTGTTCAGGTGTTTGTGAAGGTGTTGAGGTGTTTGTGAAGGTGTTGAGGTGTTTGTGAAGGTGTTGAGGTGTTTGTGAAGGTGTTCAGGTGTTTGTGAAGGTGTTGAGGTGTTTGTGTAGGTGTTGAGGTGTTTGTGTAGGTGTTCAGGTGTTTGTGAGGGTGTTGAGGTGTTTGTGAAGGTGTTGAGGTGTTTGTGAAGGTGTTCAGGTGTTTGTGAAGGTGTTGAGGTGTTTGTGTAGGTGTTCAGGTGTTTGTGAGGGTGTTAAGGTGTTTGTGAAGGTGTTGAGGTGTTTGTGAAGGTGTTGAGGTGTTTGTGAAGGTGTTCAGGTGTTTGTGAAGGTGTTGAGGTGTTTGTGAGGGTGTTGAGGTGTTTGTGAGGGTGTGAGGTGTTTGTGAAGGTGTTCAGGTGTTTGTGAAGGTGTTCAGGTGTTTGTGAAGGTGTTCAGGTGTTTGTGAAGGTGTTCAGGTGTTTGTGAGGGTGTTGAGGTGTTTGTGAGGGTGTTGAGGTGTTTGTGAAGGTGTTCAGGTGTTTGTGAAGGTGTTGAGGTGTTTGTGAGGGTGTTGAGGTGTTTGTGAAGGTGTTGAGGTGTTTGTAAAGGTGTTGAGGTGTTTTTTGAGTAGTTCAGATGTTTGTGTAGGTGTTGAGGTGTTTTTTGAGTAGTTCAGGTGTTTGTGTAGGTGTTGAGGTGTTTTTTGAGTAGTTCAGGTGTTTGTGTAGGTGTTCAGGTGTTTGTGTAGGTGTTGAGGTGTGCTGATCAGACGATGGTGTGGACGGCGTCTCTGATCTCCTGCAGCAGCTCCTCAGGTTTGAAGGTGAGGGCTGAGGTTTCGAGTCTTTTGAAGTCCTCGTTGGTGAGCATGCTCTCCAGGATGTGGCTGATCCTCTGCAGGTCGAAGGCGGCGTGGTGAGGACCCAGCGCGCTCAGCGTCTCCGTCAGGACCCCGGACACCCCGCCCCCGCCGCCCGGGCAGGAGCTCAGGAAGGAGATCCGGTTGTTGGCGATGGTTTTCAGGAAGGAGGCGAACTCTGCATAATCAATCCCCGTGCAGGATTTCATTATTACCTGAAAACAACACAGAAGGATTAGTGAACAGACTTCGTCTGAGGGAGGGATCTGTACCTACTGTCTGTGGGGAGTCAGCAGATAAGGAAGATGGAAGTACTTTTAAATTATGAGTTTTGTTATGCTTCTATCACAGTTAAGCATGAACTAGCTTAGCACTAAACACTCAGCATAAACATGGAGGTGTGGCCAGCAACAGCTTATTTGCATAAAAGTGACTTAAAAGGCTCGTTCTAAAAATGATTATGCAAACCTCAATCATTACACAGCAGGATTTGTGAGCAGACTTCGTCTGAGGGAGGGATCTGTACCTACTGTCTGTGGGGAGTCAGTAGATGAGGGAGATGTTAGTACTTTTAAATTGTGAGTTTTGTGAGTTTTATGCTTCTGTCACAGTTCAAGCATGAACTAGCTTGGAGGCGTGGCCAGACACAGCTTATTTGCAACAAAGTGACAGAGCCCTCAAAAGGCTCGTTCTGAAAAGCACTAAAACTGGTAAGAACTCGAACATGACAGATTCTACAGAGCACCTTCAGAGTTCTTCAGGAAAAAAGAGATGCCTCCAGGTGGAGCAGTAAAACCCCGAGTCCTGATGGTGATCAGTGTGATCAGTGTGATCAGTAGTGATCAGTGTGATCAGTAGTGATCAGTCGTGATCAGTGTGATCAGTCGCGATCAGTGTTCAGTGTGATCAGTAGCGGTCAGTAGCGATCAGTAGAGATCAGTAGTGTTCAGTGTGATCAGTGGTGGACAGTATTGATCGGTAGTGAGTCAGTAGTGATCAGTAGTGATCAGTAGTAAACAGTAGTGATGAGTAGTGATTAGTAGAGATCAGTAGAGATCAGTAGTGATCAGTAGTGATCAGTATTGATCAGTGTGATCGGTAGAGATCAGTAGAGATCAGTAGTGATCAGTAGTGATCAGTAGTGATCAGTAGTGAGTCAGTAGTGGTCAGTAGTGATCAGTAGTGATCAGTAGTGGTCAGTAGTGATCAGTGTGATCAGTGTGATCAGTGTGATCAGTGGTGGTCAGTATTGATCGGTAGTGAGTCAGTAGTGATCAGTAGAGATCAGTAGTGATCAGTAGAGATCAGTAGTGATCAGTAGTGATTAGTAGTGGTCAGTAGTGGTCAGTAGTGAGTCAGTAGAGATCAGTAGTGATCAGTAGTGATTAGTAGAGATCAGTCGTGATCAGTGTGATCAGTGGTGGTCAGTATTGATCGGTAGTGAGTCAGTAGTGATCAGTAGTGATCGGTAGTGATCAGTAGAGATCAGTAGTGAGTCAGTAGTGTTCAGTAGTGTTCAGTAGTGATCAGTAGAGATCAGTAGTGATCAGTAGTGAGTCAGTAGTGTTCAGTAGTGATCAGTAGTGATCAGTAGAGATCAGTAGAGATCAGTAGTGGTCAGTAGTGATCAGTAGTGATCAGTAGTGATTAGTAGAGATCAGTAGTGATCAGTAGTGATCAGTAGTGAGTCAGTAGTGATCAGTAGTGTTCAGTAGTGGTCAGTAGTGATCAGTAGTGGTCAGTGTGATCAGTGGTGGTCAGTATTGATCGGTAGTGAGTCAGTAGTGATCAGTAGTGATTAGTAGTGATCAGTAGTGGTCAGTAGTGGTCAGTAGTGAGCTCATTACCTGGCAGTGCTGGTGCCAGGTGTCCATAGTGTCCCTCCACTCCTCGATCTCCTTCTGTACGGACGAGAGCTCCTCCTGCAGGAACTGCCACATCACGTCCAGATTACACCCGTTCAGCCAGTTATGATTGATGGAGATCGTATCCTCCTACCATTCAGAAAAAACACATCAATCAATACGCATCATCACCCAGACTCCGCCCACACACAGCTTTATTCATATTCTCCATGAAATCAACATAATACCTGCATTTAGAGCTTTATTATAATTAGGGGGGGGGGGCATCTCTAGAAACGTACATTTTAATTGATATTGATGCATTTTTGATGAATAAATCAAATATTTAAATAAAAATATTAATACTAGGATTCTATTATTCTATATATGGTCCTAATGAGAGATTGTAGCTCCGACCCCTTAGTGTATAATATAACAGTACCTACATTTAGAGTGTTATTAATATATATATTAAGACTAGTTAAGACTAGTTTAGTTACTAGTTTAGAGATTCTTCAATTAAACAACTTTGATTTGTGTAAACAAAAGTGGTTAAATCTTGATGCTAGATTATTTGTAAGAGTTTGGTTCTTATTTTGCAGAACAAAAACTGTAATTTTCACTCATCCACTCCCTCACATGACACCTGCCAGATCACAATCACCTCAGTATGGATTTCACCTGTACCCCTCACTATATTTAAAGTAGTTAAATAGATTAAAGTAGTAGTCATCATTTTTATAGTTAAAAATTATGATTTTTCTTTGATTGTACCAAATTGAAAACCTCTGGAATATAATCAAGAGCCATCAAACCACCAAACTGAACTGTTTGACTTTTTACACCAGGAGTAAAGCAGCATAAAGTTATCCAAAAGCAGTGTGTAAGACTGGCGGAGGAGAACATGATGCCAAGATGCATGAAATTAAAACTGTGATTAAAAACCAACCAGGGTTATTCCACCAAATATTGATTATTTCTGAACTCTTAAAACTTTATGAATATGAACTTGTTTTCTTTGCATTATTTGAGGTCTGAAAGTTCTGCATCTTTTTTGTTATTTCAGTCATTTCTCATTTTCTGTAAATAAAATGCTCTAAATGAGAATATTTTTATTTGTAATTTGGGAGAAATGTTGTCTGTAGTTTATAGAATAAAACAACAATGTTCATTTTACTCAAATATAAACCTATAAATAGCAAACTGAGAGTAATTTAGTTTTGATGATTGATTGATTGATTATTAATTATTAATACGAGCTCCTCACCAGGTTGTAGACCTGATGATGCCACCCGCTGGGGACAAAGATGATCTCTCCAGCCTCCTGGATGATCTCCAGGGGTTGGCACGCCTCCTGGAAGTGCGGGAACTGTCCTTTATCCTGCAGCGCCGCCGCAGTCACGTCGTACGCCAGGTTCCCGTGGCAGTCCCGCAGGAACTCCTCCTGCCCCGGCGGGTACAGCAGCCACTTCTTTCGCCCGCAGATGTTGGCGGACCAGCTGTAGGACCGGAACACGTCGGCGTGGAACGGCGTCCTGGAGACCAAAGCAGAAGAATCAACTGGATTAAAGAGATTCAACACCAGAAAGAGTTTTCCACCAACCTCAAATCTTTGTGTTTATACCTATATTTTCTCCAAGATTCTACACAAGCAGCCAAATCAGTTCTAAAAATGTCTAGAACAGGTAAAAGCATCCCACTGGATAATAAATACTGCATGGGTCAGGGTGCATACACTTTTTAACCAATACATTTCCATGATTTTTCCATGACTTTTCTAGGCCTTCAAAGCAAATCGTCATAATCATACAATTTTTCAAAAAACATCAGTGGAGACATAGACAATAAAACCAAAAATCAACTAAAACTATAGTTGAAATTTATTATAGTAGGCCTAAAATTAATCTGACACAATATTTAATAATAAAATTACATTACATTACACTACATTACATTACATTTGGCAGACGCTTTTGTCCAAAGCGACTTACAATAGTCAAGTACAATGTAAAATAAGTTTAAAGGTAAAACATCTTTGGATAGGGATAAAAGGAGGACAAAGGGAAATAATAGGATAGAGGAGTGAAGGAGAGGAAGAAGGAAATGAGGTTAGAAGTAGTTAGTGTGTTAGAGGTGTTAAGAGAGTAAGTGCTCTTTGAAGAGCTCTGTCTTCAGGAGTTTATTAAAGATAGTGAGAGATTCTCCTGATCTGGTAGTAGAAGGTAGTTAGTTAGAGGTGTTAGGAGAGTAAGTGCTCTTTGAAGAGCTCTGTCTTCAGGAGTTTATTAAAGATAGTGAGAGATTCTCCTGATCTGGTAGTAGAAGGTAGTTAGTTAGAGGTGTTAGGAGAGTAAGTGCTCTTTGAAGAGCTCTGTCTTCAGGAGTTTATTAAAGATAGTGAGAGATTCTCCTGATCTGGTAGTAGAAGGTAGTTAGTTAGAGGTGTTAGGAGAGTAAGTGCTCTTTGAAGAGCTCTGTCTTCAGGAGTTTATTAAAGATAGTGAGAGATTCTCCTGATCTGGTAGTGGAGGGTAGTTTGTTCCACCATTGGGGAACTCTGTATGAGAACAGTCTGGATTGCTTTGTGTGAATGTTTGTTTGGTAAAGCGAGGCGACGTTCATTGGAGGAGCGCAGCGGCCGGGAGGTAGCGTAAGCCTTCAGGAGCGAGTGCAGGTAGGAAGGAGCCTGTTCTGTCATCACCTTGTAGGCGATTGTAAGAGCTTTGAATTTGATGCGAGCATCAACTGGTAGCCAATGGAGCTCAATGAGCAGCGGGGTGACATGTGTCCATTTTGGCTGGTTGAAGACCAGACGTGCTGCTGCATTCTGGATCATCTGGAGTGGTTTTACTACACAGGCCGGGAGGCCAGTTAGCAGGGCATTGCAGTAGTCGAGGCGTGAGATGACGACCGCTTGCACCAGGAGTTGGGTGGCCTGTTGCGTCAGGAACGGTCTAATTTTTCGGATGTTATAAAGGGCAAAGCGGCAGGACCGAGCATCTGAGGCCACATGGTGCGTGAAGGAGAGTTGGTCATCAACCAGAACACCCAGGTTCCTAGCAACCTTTGTCGGTGAGAGAGAGAGAGAGTCGATACTTATAGAGAAGTTGTGTTGAAAAGATGGTTTTGCTGGTATAACCAGAAGTTCAGTCTTTGAGAGATTTAATTGAAGGTGATGCTCCTTCATCCATGAGGATATGTCAGAGAGACACTGCGATATCCGTGCAGAGATTGAGTTATCTTCAGGTGAGAACGACAGGTATAGCTGGGTGTCATCAGCAAAGCAATGGTAGGAAAATCCGTGTGAGCGGACAACCTGACCAAGAGAGGTGGTGTATATGGAGAAGAGAAGGGGTCCCAGTACCGAACCTTGGGGAACCCCAGTGGATAAGGAGCGGGCTGAGGACAGCTGTCCTTGCCACAACACCTTGAACGAGCGCCCAGTGAGGTACGATCTGAACCATGACAGCTCATTGTCTGCGATCCCCATGTTTGAGAGTATAGTTAGGAGGAAGTCATGGTTGACCGTGTCAAATGCGGCCGAGAGGTCCAGCAGAATGAGCACTGAGGACTGGCCTGCAGCTCTGGCAGTTTTCAACGCTTCAGTCACAGACAACAGAGCCGTCTCGGTAGAGTGTCCTTTTTTGAACCCAGATTGGTTCTGGTCCAGAAGGTCATTTTAGAGAGAAAGGGTAGCAGTGAGACCGGTCTGTAGTTATCAACCTGGGCGGGGTTGAGAGAAGGCTTTTTAAGCAGTGGTGTCACATGTGCTTGTTTGAAAGCAGTCGGGAACACACCAGAAGTTAAAGAGGCATTGATCGTGTGAGTGATAGCCGGAATGATTGCAGGTGCGATAGTTTGCAGTAGGTTTGAAGGAATTGGGTCAAGCGGACACGTAGTAGGACGGCTATGTGTTAGGAGAGCCAGTGTCTCGTTCTCAGTGAGAGGAGTGAACGAGGAGAAAGCAACGCCTTCGGTGGAGGGACACCGGGCAGTAGAGGATGCAGTAGGACTGCTACATTGTGCATCAGTAAACTGGTTGCTGATGGCCGCCACTTTGCCAGTAAAGAATGAGGCAAGTGTTTCAGCCGTAAGGCATGTAGCCGGAGGAGGAGGCGGAGGGTTGAGTAGTGATTTAAATGTAGCAAATAGTTTCCGGGAGTCTGTGAGAGAGCAGAATTTATTGTGATAAAATTCAGCTTTAGCAGTCGTGATGGTGGCTGAGAAGGAAGCCAGGAGCAGTTGGTAATTTTTAGGTCTGCTTGTTTTTTGTTTTTTTGCCATTTTCTTTCGGCAGCTCGGAGTTTGGAGCGTAGTTCCCTGAGTGTGTCATTTTTAAGCCATGGCTGCGGTTTGCTAGAGCTAATGGCTCGAGATGTAAGAGGACAGAGGTTGTCCAAACAGGAGCTTAGTGTGGAGCAGAGAGTGTCAGTGGCATCATTTACATTGAGTGATGAAAATGAGCCTGGTGGAGGCATATTGTCAGTCACCAGCGAGGAGAACTGGTCTGCTGAGAGATCTCGTAAATTTCGGCGGAACGAGACCATAGTAGGAGTAGCCGTGGGTTTGTTTGAAATATGAACATTGAGTTTCATAAAGTAGTGATCTGAGACGTGCAAAGGAGTGACAGTTAGAGAGTCGGTGTCACAGTTACGAGTGAAGATCAGGTCTAGATGTTTGCCAGCTTTATGTGTTGGAGGGCTGGGGACCTGCTCCAGTTCGAAAGACTGCATGAGGGACAGGAAGTTTGTGAAGCTGGTACTGTCATGATGGATGTTCATATCCCCTAGAATGAGCATGGGACAATCTTGCTCAGGGATAGAAGACAGTAGCATGTCAAGTTCATGCGTGAATTCGCCCATTTGTCCAGGAGGACGATAGAGAACAATAATGGCAAGTTTTGCTGGAGTATTAACCAGTGTGGCATGATACTCAAATGAACTGTATGAGTTTGCAGGTAGTAGTGGAGTATGTTTTAAGCCATTAGCGATTAATAGGCCAGTTCCACCTCCTCGTCCAGAGAGACGAGAAGTGTGGGAGAAGGAAGTAGCAGTATTTTCAGGTTTGATCCAAGTTTCAGTCAGTGCCAGCAGTTGTAATGACTGATGATTCGCATAAGAGGCGATAAAGTCTGCTTTATTAACAGCCGACTGGCAGTTCCATAGCCCAACAGAGAATGAGGTAGTAGTGGGCGTGGTTTGTTTTAGTGGCCGCAGGTTAGTATGATCCTGGCGCCTGTTTGTGTTTTTACGCCTTCTGTGCGTGCCGGAAATAACTGAGATGTGTTGGGAGCACATTTTAGGAGGCAGTAGGACGGGCTGCCTTGTCAGTGGCCTTGCTCGGTGGACTCGCGCAGGTAGACTCGCAGGTCTTTACCCGAGTTAGGTCTTCACACGAGAGGGTCTTCACACAACAGCTGACGCCTTCGGCTGACGCCTCGGCGAGTGTGAGTGATGTAATAGGACTCTAGATTGCGCACAGCTGCGGGCGATATAGGAAATCAGCGCCACCAGACTGTCTTTTAAAGCCGTGAGTAACGCCCCCGAGGTCCGCAAACAGAGAAAGTGTGAAAGAGGGGGTTTGCCACGCCCCGCTCAAGTGAGAATCGCCCAACCTTGTCCGAAAAAGCGCGCTGAAAAGCGCGTTTGCTGTTGCTGCTACAGCGTATCTGAAGTGAAAGTAAAGTAAAAAAAGTAAAAGAGCAGTCTGGTGTAGCTGCTAGCCCTACTAGCCCTGCTAGTGTGCCCTTATTTGTGCAATGTGTGCAAGATCCTGAGAGCTCCATTGTGTCGGGCTAAATTAACTCTGAGATGACGTATTTATAGCTAAAAATAGATTTTCTCCATAAATAAAAGGAAACACAAAGATTCATGGACCAAATTTCCGTGAAAACTTATCCAGGCCTGCAAATTGCTATGTCCAAAATCCATGCCTTTTCAAGGTTTTTCATGACCGTACGAACCCTGATGGGTGGTTAATATGTTTTATCTGGCAACATGTTACTATTTAACCTGAACTGATGCAGGGAGTAGCTTCTCCCGTGTTAAACATCCATGTAGAAAGATGTTAAACATCCTCTGGTGGTGGAAAACATGTTTATTTGTTTCATTCACGTTTGGTGAAATCGTACAAATGGTAGAAAAACACCAGAACTCACTAGAACTCAGGGAAATGTTCTGTAATAGTGAAAGTAAGAGCTTTACCACACACACACAATGCTGTGAAGTGAACTGAAGGGATTAAAGGGATTAAACAGCTGTGTAGCTTTAAGAAAAGCTCTTATTAGTGAGAAAAAACAGCTTCAGTTTGTATTAGACTAGTGAAACACTTGGTATACAGTCTGTGGTGAATCAGATCCAGGATGAATGTGATAAAACCTCATACCAGGATCCTTTAGGCCCCATGTAGACGAAGCGATAGTCGTCCACCTCTATAGTGTCCCAGTACTCGTTAAGCCAGTCTGAGGAGAAGTAGATTGGAGTCTTGTAGGTGTTGTGTTCTGGAAACATCCTAAAACAAACAACACACACACACAGTTTACACCCATTAACATCATGTATTATATCTGGAAAGTAGTTTAGACACCTTAAATTCAATATTTTTTCATTATTTTAAATTAATACTAAATACTAAACTCATCCAGACTATGAATAAAAACATCTAACATTATTTATTATACAAACACAAATAAACCATTTAGATTCTTCAAAGTATCTCCTCTTGTTTAGATGATCAGTTTTGAACATCTCTGCTGGATTTTCTCAGTCAGTTTTATGAGGTAGAGTCTCCTGGAATTCAGGCTTTCAGTTAACAGCTGTGCTGAACTCATCAAGAGTTAATTACTTTAATTTCTTGTCTCTTAATAAAGTGTTTGAGAGCATCAGTTAAAGTAAAGTAGTGAAGAGGTAGAGTTACAGCTATACAGTGAATAGTGAATATTTGAGTAATGTTCGAATCCAGATTATGAGAAGCAACAAACTAACTAGCAAAATAACTTGGTGAGTAAAAAAGGTTATGATGATGAAACTGGCACTCATCAGGACCATCCAAGTTAACAGCTCCCCAGATAAGTATTTTAGAGAGTATTTAGGTTTGTTTAACACTGTTTTTAAGTTACTACATGATTCATTATGTGTTCCTTTATAATCTGATAGATCACTTTACTATTTATTTACTATGTAGGAAAAGAAATGAATAATAAATAGAAAATTAGCATAAGAAGGTGTGTCTAAACTTTTGACAGGTACTGTATGAAGTGTGCTTTTCTGGATCATTAAAAACTTGTATTTTATTAAATATCCCACAGCTACAGTGGTTACTCCTGTATCAGGTAGGTGCTGGAACAGGTACAGGTGAGGTACCTCTGCATGTGCCAGTCCTTCAGGTAGAGGCAGCCTCTGGGGGAGGAGTGGCCGTTCTGGATGTACTCTCTCCAGTACTGGATGAACTCTCTGAAGGGCATGATCTGCTTGGGGTTGGCGTTGTACTCCTTGGCGCTGCAGTTGGCCACAGGAACCGGCGTGTCCTCTGGAGATACGAGGTCAGAACACAGGTTCATTAATGTAGGTACAGGTGTTCTTCAGGTTAGTACAGTATGAGTATGGAGAAGCTAAATTAGAATTAACAGAATTAGCTAGCAGACTTCGTCTGAAGGAGGAATCTGTACTTAGTGTTTTGTGCTTCTATTGCAGTAGACAGGGTTCATACTAGGGGTGAAACGATTACTTGAGTAATTTGAGTTACTTGATTAAAATTAGTAATTCGAGTTACTCTGAATTTTAATGTGACACATCGTGTCACCCACGAACAGGAAGTAGGTGGAGGAGGCGTATGTTGTGAATTACAAAATGAAACCAATTGGTCATTCATTCATTATTAGGAAAATTTCTTGATTTCTCTTGTGTATTTTAATTGCTTTTTAGGCAAACGAATATGTTTTATTCGATTACTCGAATAATCGAATCGATTTTTCAGTAGAGTACTCGATTACTAAAATAATCGATATCTGCAGCCCTAGTTCATACACGTTTTAACCAATAAATTTCCATGATATTTTCATGACTTTTCAATGCATTCAAGGCAAATTTAAGTGAACATATGATTTTTTAAATATCAGTGCATAGAGACATGGACAATAAAACCAAAAATCTACTAAAACTCTAATTAAAAATTATTATAGAAGGTCTAAAATGAATCAGATAAAATGTTAAAACGCACAATCTTTAATATACTAATAAAATGCGTGTCTAATCCTGAGAGCTAAATTACTATTCTCTTTTTAATTTTTTTATATGTTATCATTTTTTTACTTTTTATGTGTCAATTTGTTTTTTATGGTATTTTAGAATTTTCTGTTTTACATACAATAAATGTTGATTTAAAATTAGTACTAATGTTATTATTTTTTACTATTTAATTCCTTTTTATTTCGAATTTATTATTATTATTATTATTTATCAATCCCTTTGATGTTGTAAATGCTGGGCAACATTGTAAATGAGGGCCACCCTCAATGTCCTTTCCCCAAATAAAAATAAAGGTTGATTGATTGATTGAAATTATATTCTAAATTACTGAATTAACTGATGTATTTTTTTTTATCTCAAAATCGATTTTCTTAATCGATAAACTGAAACACAAAGAATTGTAGCGCAAATATCCATGACTTTTCCAAAACTTTTTGAGTATTTTTATTTTTCCAAATCTGATCTAGGCCTGAAAAAAGAATTATTTTAAAAATCCATGTTTTTACCAGTTTTTTTTTCACCCTGAACCATGAGTTAAGCATGAACTAGCTTAGCACAAGCTAACACTAACGTATGTATGGTAAATTCTCTGCATAAACATGGGGCGTGGCCAGCAACAGATTATTTACATAAAAGTGTCAGAGCCCTCAAACGGCTCATTCTGAAAGACACTAAAACTGGTGAGAATATAGAGCTTTTTAAAGAAGCTGCACCGCAGTGCACGTTTTAAAAGTACTCTACAGAGTATTACGGACTGTTGCTTTAACCAATTAACCAATCACACGCCGCACATGCCTCCGCTCACCGAACTCCTGCAGGAGCTTCTGGAAGTTGGGTTTTCCCTCCTCGGTGACCCAGTTCCTCCTGCAGCTCCAGTCCTGGGTGAATCTGCTGGAGAACATGCAGGGCTGGTTGGGCAGCAGGAAGTTCCGTAGGAAGCGGCTGTAGGCGGCGGCTCGCTCCATATAATCCACGAAGTGAGGGGAGGAGCCCGGCTGCTGCTGCCTGGAGCTCCGGGGAATCTTCACCAGACTGCAGCAGCTGTGGAACATCTCCCTATCCATCACCACACACCATCTCCTTCTGATCTCCGTCTGATCTCCGTCTAATCTCTGTTTAATATCTCCTTCTGATCTCTGTCTGATCTTAGTCTTATCTCCGGCTGATCTCTGTCTGATCTCAGTCTGATCTCAGTCTGATCTCTGTTTAATATCTCCGTCTGATCTTAGTCTTATCTCCGGCTGATCTCTGTCTGATCACAGTCTGATCTCAGTTTAATATCTCCGTCTGATCTTAGTCTTATCTCCGGCTGATCTCTGTCTGATCACAGTCTGATCTCAGTTTAATATCTCCGTCTGATCTCAGTCTGATCTTAGTCTTATCTCCGTCTGATCTCAGTCTGATCACAGTCTGATCTCCGTCTGATCTCCGTCTAATCTCTGTTTAATATCTCTGCTCTCTGTCTGATTTCCAGATGATCTCCGTCTGATCTTAGTCTAATCTCTGTTTGATCTCTCTTTGATCTCCAGCTGCTCTCTGTCTGATCTCAGTCTAACATCTGTCTGATCTCCAGCTGATCTTTATCTGATTTCTGATCTCCAGATATCCAGCTGCAGTCTGATCTCTTTTTGATCTCAAGCTGCCCTCTGTCTAATGTCTATATGTCCGTCTGATCTCTCTTGGTCTCCAACTGCTGATGTCTGTCTGATGTCTCTTTGATGTCCGTCTAATCTCTGTCTGATCACTTTTTGCTCTCCAGCTGCTAATGTCCGTCTGATCTCTCTTTGATGTCCAGCTGCAGTCTGATCTCTCTTTGATCTAAAGCTGTCTAATGTCTGTATGTCCGTCTGATCTCTCTTGGTCTCCAACTGCTGATGTCCCTCTGATGTCTCGTTGATGTCCAGCTGCTGCTGTCCGTGTGATCCCTCTTTGATGTCTGTCTGATCTCTCTTTGATCTCCAGCTGCTGATGACCATCTGATCCCTCTTTAATCTTCAGATATCCCTTTTTATGTCCGTCTGATCACTCTTTGATCTCCAGCTGCTACTGTCCGTCCGGTCTGTATTCGATTATTGATGAATTAAAGATCAGATCAGATCAGTAGAGGCTGTGTATAGAGGCAGTGCTGCAGCTGCTCTGTATCAGCAGTGATTTCTGCTGTATATAATATTAATTTTAGGGCTTTTTATAGAGATTTATCGCCTCTTCTCGCGCAGTGAAGCCGCGCAGCTGCAGATCTGAATATAATAATATTAAAATGCAGGATTTTAATCCTGAATGCTGGAATAGAGAGGAGCTTGAGGAGCTCGGTTACCTGCAGCTATAAGGGGAACACTTTCACAGGCGGACCTTATAGAGACCACCCGCCACAGAGCGTATAGAGGAGAGAGTTCCCCCTGCAGCGCGCGCTCTGACCAGCAGGGGGCGCCAGAGAGAGACACCAGAATTAACGGGCTCTTATGGAAAACATGCAAAATAAGATTTTATTATATAAAATAATATTATTAATATTATATTAAATATTAATATAATAATATTTAATGATGTTTAGCAGTGTAACGTTTAGCAGTTTACTTTTCTGACTTTATCATTCTAAACTCGAAAACAGAAAATTAATCATGTTTTTCCCCCATTCAGTAGAGTGAAGAAAAAATGTTTTTTTTATTAAATTTTTTAAATAATCTAGTTTTTCGTTTCAGCCTTTTGCGAACAAGAAAAATGAAAAGGCGATTTGCCTATTTGTGTGTCTTGTAACACAAATCTGATGGTATAATCCAACATGCAAAATCAGAAAATAAAGAAAAGCTCCGATTGGGATGGGCAAAAAAAAAATACAAATTGGAAAAAGGGACGAAAACTTATGTTTTGTACACTGTACTGTACATTTCTTGAACAATAAAAAAATAAAACAATTAATTTTTACATTTAATTTTCTATTTTTGCATGTAGCCTCAAACACTCAAAAAAAAAAAACGTTACCATGACCATTTTTGCACTAGAAATGTTCTTATTTAACAATTAAATAAAATGTTATAGTACCTCTAAACTCATTGTTCTGGCTGTAAGAAAGCACCAGCTCACAGTAGCATTAATGCTAATGTTTTTCTTAAAAAAAAACGCACAGATAAGATTTCTTTGTGTTTTTATCGAAACACTTTATTCTTATTTCTACAATTACAAGAATATCCTGGATTAGAGGTAAATTAGTATTTTTAATTCGAGTTTTTAGCATTTAGCTCCATTCACCCCCATTAATTTTGGTCTGACTCGCGGGCTCCCTCTAGCGGTACGGAGTTATTTACTGATTTCGCCTCATAGAGTATATATCAGATAAATAATAATTATTATTATATAAAGGAAACACTTTTCTCCTGGAAACATTTATTGTTAAATAGAATATTGGGATTGTATAGAATAATATTAATAGAAGAGCTCATTTAAATGAACATGCAATTTTTCCTATTTTGGAGTAAATAAGCGGAACCTTTGTTTTGTGGCCGTTTCCTCCCGCAGGCCGCGTCGGACTGTAAACATGGTGACACCGCAGCAGTGGGGGAGCGAGAAGCGCAGCTGCAAAATCTTCTCATAAAAATCAGTAAAAATCATTAAAATCCCTTTTTTTTCTGTCTGATTTCTGATTATAATCGGATTATTCTCCGCGCGGGGGGAGGAGACAGGGCTCAGACTGATGGCAGCAGCTCTCAGTTTGTGAGAAAAAAAGGTAAAAAAAAAAACAGCTTTTAATCTTAAATCTTTATTAAAATCCTTTAATCATGTTTTTATTACACTGATATTAAAGTTATAAGCTGTATATGCGGTGTTTATATGTGTGTCGATGTGATCTTGTTCTCATTTAGTTAGATACATTTTAATCCCTACGTTAAATACCCAAATTAAAGAGGTACTAAACCTTAAATCATATATATTTTTTATTAATAGCGGAAATGTGTTTGTTTAAAGTAATAAAACATACCAGTCCTGATTAAAATTATTATAAACCTTCCCTAACCTTTAAAAACGCTTTTATTGTGGTCATTTCAGCTGTGCTATAGGACAGGATGATGTTTCTGTGTACTTTGGTACTCAGACACATCATTACAATATGCAAATCGGTCAATCAATCAATAGTCCCGCCCCCGTGCTGACGTACAATCATCTGGGTCTCACTGCTATCAGAGGCACACTGCTCAGTCCAATCTCCAATCACTGCTCTCCCTTCTGCCCCGCCTCTAAACCCATACATCACAAAGCGCCCCTCCCAAACTACTCCTCCCATTTTTTAGCCTATTTCAAATTTGAGCTGATGGTGGATTCAGATAAAATTAGGGGGTTTAGTTACTCATTAATAACATGCTTAACTGCTACTCAGAGTGTAAGTGATGCATTATTACTAATGAAATAATCAAATTCTTTGTCAGGAGTCAGGACAACATATATTGCATTTATCTAAATAAACATACAAAAATTAAAGGACTCATATGGAATTACGTATTAAACAATAATCAGCAATGAATTAAATATTGTCTTTATTCCTGGTAACTTACATATCTGTACAAATAAAAGATTGATCACAAAAAAAGCCAAATTCTATTTGTCTTTTGGTCAAAAAGGCAAAAATTGCAAATTTTACATTTCTAAACTTTTTCCTTAACGTTGAAAACACAGAGTACCACCCCTTCTAATGCATTGTTTTTACGCTTCATATTTTTATTTAATGTATTGTTTTACATTGTAGATTAATAATAAAGAGATGAAATATTAAAGAGCCTCACTGTGGTGACCGGTGGAAGTTCTGCTCGTTAAGTTGATTATTCTGTGTAAATCAGGATGTCTAGGCTAATGTGGAGATAACTGACATGACCGTTGTTCTACCTGTGTTTGGTCCAACAGGTGAGCTTCTAGCCAGTCTAAAGCTCCGCCCACTCGGTCAGGATGAGCCGGGACACGCCCATCCACAGCTGGTCCGGGTCGTACTACGTAAATGGAGAGAAGCGTTGGGTGAGTGGTCAGCTGACCCTGACCCGTACGGCGGTGCGCTTCACCGCGGAGCCGAGCGGTGGCACCGGGGGCGGGGCCGGGGTTGGGGGCGTCGCCCTGGCCTCGTTTCCCCTGTCTCGCATCGTGGAGATAAAGATGGAGTCGTCCAGCTTCATCTTCAGCGCCCTGACGGTTCTGGAGCACGGCAACGTGAAGCACTGGTTCGGCTCGCTGCGACCGTGCCGCGCCGCCGTCTACCACGTACTGGAGCACTTCTGGAGGGAGCGGCTGCTGTCGCCCGGCGATGCTCCGCCCCCGGCGCCGCTCAGCAAGGGGCAGGAGCTCATCGGCCTGGTGTCCGGCGCCCAGCGCCGCTTGGCCGACACCGGCAGAGTCCTCGACCACCAGGGGGAGCAGTTCGACAACATGATGCAGGGCCTTGACAAGATCGAGTCCGACCTGGGCGTGGCCGACAAGTAAGTTCATTACCCAGTATCCACCATGAATCACTCAGTATCTACCATGATGAATTACTCAGGATCCACCATGAAATACCCAGTATCTTCCATGAATTACCCAGTATCTTCCATGAATTACTTAGTATCCACCATGAATTACCCAGTATCTTCCATGAATTACTTAGTATCCACCATGAATTACCCAGTATCTTCCATGAATTACTCAGTATCCACAATGATGAATTACTCAGGATCCACCATGAATTATTCAGAATCTGACACATATTATTCAAGATCCACCATGAATTATTCAGCATCCACTATGAATTATTTAGGATCCACAATGAATTACTCTGTATCTACCATGCATTATTCAGTATCTACTGTGAATTATTCAGGGTCCACAATTAATTATTCAGGATCCACCATGAATTACTCAGTATCTACCATGATGAATTACTCAGTATCCACCATTATTTTTCAGGATCCACCATGAATTACTCAGGACCCACCATGAATTATTCAGCATCCACTTTGTGTCATTTAGGATCCGACATGAATTATTCAGTATCCACTCTGTGAATTGTTCACTCCCCAGTATGAATAGTTGTGTATCCGGTATGAATGTGTGCGGGGTGTGTTCAGGCTGCTGTCGGAGCTGGAGTCGCCCCCCTGGTGGCCGTTCGGTAAACTGCCGTGGCGGAGTCAGCAGGAGGCGAAGACGGCAGCGGTGGCAGCAGCTAAAGCCCCGCCCCCCGGAGGCGGGGCTAAGGGTCAGAGGGTGATCAGCAGCGTGCCGGCGGTGGTGTGGCGGGGGGAGGCGGCGGCGGAGATGAGGCCGGGGTCCCTCAGCCTGACGCCCTCCTGCATGGAGCTGCGAGACGCCGGCGGGCGGCTGATCCACCGCTTCCTGAGGGAGGAAGTGGACGACGTCCGCGTTCACAACCCGTACCAGATCAGCGTCCGCCAGCGCTTCATCGGAAAACCCGACGTCTGCTTCCGCATCATCTCCGCCAAGATGGCCGAGGCCCTGTCCGTGCTGGAGGTGCAGTACAAGAAGAAGGTGGAGCTCACCGGAGAATACTCCACCTTTCAGGCCACGCCCAGCACCACGCCCGGCAGCACAGACAGCGCCACCTCCCTGTGGGGAGCAGGTACCGTCCGGCAGCTCACCTGCTAACTGTTAGCGCAAATACTATGGTAGTATCAGGGTTCCTGCTGGTACTTAAAAAGTCTTAAAATGTTTTAAATTAAAATCCGGTTAATTAAGGGCTTAAAATGTCTTAAATTTACTGTAAATTTCCTGTACGTATTAAATTTTTAGACAGTGTGTTTAATGTCAGTGGGAAAACACATGCTAACATTAGCGGCGAGTTTCCAGGGACAGAACTAAGGTTAGCATAGTGCTAGCTAACATTAGCGGCAAGCTAGCTAACATAACTTGGGAGAAAACTAAGGTTACCGTAGAGCTAGCTAACATTAGCAGCGACCTCGCTAACTTACTAATGTTAGCGGCGAGTTACCTACATTATCTGTGAGAGAACTAGGATTAGCAGAAAAGTGTCGAGACAGTTAACATGCTAACATGTTCTGCATCAAAATGGAACAAAAAGTAAAAAAAATAACAAATGAGAAACGTTCAGTTTTGATTACCAATACTATAAATTATTTTCTACTTTAAGAAATGATGAAATCATCATTTTAAAATGGAGCAAGAACCCTGTATTAGCATCACTATTGCAGCATTAGCCTCGTCTAGCATCACTAATCAATCCCTCAGTCCCATTTCCACACCCGGGTTTGCCGGGTATAGAGCTTCAGTAAGGTTTCTTAACCATTAATAACAGAGTTATATATAAAATCCACATGAGATGTTTGTTTATAATGTGCAAAGAATAAAACATTGAATCGTAAACATTTGCTGATCAGCTGACAGAGTTTAACAGAGTTTAACAGAGTTTAACAGAGTTTAACAGAGTTTAACAGAGTTTAACAGAGTTTTAACTCGTCGTAGCACAGAGCAGAAAACTCTCTCCAGTGTTTGTAAATTAAACTGCTGTTACATCAATACAATCACATTTGTTTCATATTTGTTTCAAGTCTTATATTCATATTATAAATTATTTATATCATATTTATTTCAATGTACCCTTAAGATAAAGTTATATCCAATATTTTATTATATCGTGGATAAATTAAATATTAAGCTCAGTTAAAGTTAAACCTGAGCTGAGCTGAGACTGAAGATCCTCCTGAGTCCTCACGATGGCGCTGTTGCTCTATCTGACTGGGTCTTACAGAAGCACTGCTTCAGAATCACACTCTGTACTGGGACCAGTTAAAGCAGTTAAAGAGTCATATTGGTCAATTGTAAATTATATATCCGTATTTATCTGCCATCTTTAAAATACTACTACTACTACTACTAATAATAATAATAACAACAACATGTTTTATATATTTTATATATACATGCTAACATGTTCCGCATCAAAATGGAACAAAATGTATAAAAAAATTAACAAATGAGAAACGTTCAGTTTTGATTACCAATACTATAAATTATTTTCTACTAAAGAAATTATGACTACATTTTTGGGCCTTAAATTATATTTATTGAGGTCTTAAAAAGCATTAAATTTGACTTTTAAAATGGAGCAAGAACCCTGTAATAGCATCACTAATCAATCCCTCAGTCCCATTTCCACACCCGGGTTTGTCAGGTAATAATAATAATAATAATAATAATAATAATAACAACATGTTTTATATACTTATAACCTAGATGAAGGAAACATTGTGGATCCTATGATCATCAAAGTTGATCTTAGAAATGTTTTAGACAATTTTTTACTAAGGCTGCACGATATTGGAAAAAAAACAACATTGGTTTACGTATTGCGAATTAACAAATACAGGAGTTTTCACCCTAAAAATACAGGACATTTCGCAAGATGTCAATCATGCACCATGCTAAAATATTAAAAATACAGTAAAACAGTTAGTAGTGGGTTATTTAATAATGAATTAATATGGTAGATTATGCTGTTTAAAGCGAATTTATTTTGTATGCAGCAAAAAAAACTTAAATCGCAAATCTTGCGAACACTGTGATAACAATGCTGAAACCATATCATTATGTCTTGTGCACCCTAGTTGTTACTATGTTGTTAGGTGGTTGCAGGTTAGTATTTAGTATTTAGTATTTTTATTTTTGCACAAAAAAAACAAAACAACAGCATACATATACTGAAAATGGCTTTAAAATACAGTGCAGGTAGAGACAAAAACCTAACATGGGCTTAAATAAAGCCTCTACTAGTGGTGGGCAATATTATATCGTATACAATATATCGTGACACAGAAATATCATGATATTAAAAATCCATATCGTGATAATAGGGCTGTTCTGTCTTAAAAGTAGTCTATTATTTACTGTGAAGCTTTAGGTGTATCTTCAGGAGTCTCTTAAAGATAGCGAGAATCTCTCACTATCTTTAATAAACTCCTGAAGACAGAGCTCTTCAAAGAGCACTTACTCTCCTAACACCTCTAACTAACTACCTTCTACTACCAGATCAGGAGAATCTCTCACTATCTTTAATAAACTCCTGAAGACTGAGCTCTTCAAAGAGCACTTACTCTCCTAACACCTCTAACTAACTACCTTCTACTACCAGATCAGGAGAATCTCTCACTATCTTTAATAAACTCCTGAAGACAGAGCTCTTCAAAGAGCTCTTACTCTCCTAACACCTCTAACACACTAACTACTTCTAACCTCATTTCCTTCTTCCCCTCCTTCACTCCTCTATCCCTTTATTTCCCTTCGACCTCCTTTAAGCCCTGTCTAAACAATATTTTACCTTTAATTTCTATTACTTCTGTACTTGACTATTGTAAGTCGCTTTGGACAAAAGCCTCTGCCAAATGTAATGTAATGTATTTATTGTATAATTGTTTTAGTTTGCAGTTTATATGCATGCACTAAATATTCTGCAATATTGTTTTCTACATTATATTATTTTATGCTATATTATTTATTTTGCCTGTTTATTTTTACTGTTATACTATTATACTACATTCCTGAAATGAATTAATTATTTTAGTTTTCCTATATCGCCAAGTATATCATTATCGCAAAAATACCCTGAAATATCGTGATATTATTTTAGAGCCATATCGCCCACCCCTAGCCTCTACCTTAATAATACTGTCTAAAAAATATATTATAACGAACATAACAGAAGAATATCACATTCCAAATATATAACACACACAAAAAAACAAAAAAATAGTGATCACAAAACATTAAACAAATGATATTTTAATCATCGTTTATAATGTTTTACAGATGGTTAAAATCATTCCACAGTTTTTCGTCTCCCGAAATCTTATTGAAAATTGACTCTGCAAGAGAGAAATTTAGGAATCTAAAGATATATATAAATATTTATGAATCTCTTTTTTCTGCATTTGTAATGAAGTAATGTTTGAATTGCTCGGGGATAATTTCATGATTTAAATACATTTTATAAATAAAAATACATATTTGAAATATATTAATATTGAAAATCGAGAGAATTTGAAGTTTCTGTAATAGAGTGGCAGATATGAAAAATACCAACAAATCATTTCTGAAGTTTAAACCAGAATTTTATTAAGATAAGTAGAATATATCCTCCTTCAAACTATATTACAATATGAAATATATGAATAAATAAGACTATAATAAAGAGTAAGAAGACTGATTTTGTGTTAATCAGATACAGAAACTAACCCTCCTTATTATACCTATAGATTTATTTATTTTTAATTTTTAAATTTTATTTATTTAGTCTATTTGCTCTTTCCAACTCCAATTTTCATCAATAATAATTCCCAAAAACTTTAGTCAACACCACAGATTCTATTGTAATGTTTGATATACTTTATATACTCTATATATTTTTCTACCACTAAAAATAATGTAATTAGACTTTTTTATATTTAAGACAAGTTTGTTTAATTTAAACCAGGTTGCATAAGCAGGTAAACCAGTATTTGCGTCCTTAATCAACGAATTAAAATCTGAATGGCAATTGATTAGAGTTACATCATCTGCAAACATTATTTGCAATTATTATATAATATAAGTCAGAAATGCTTTATGCTAGATAGTATCCAGGTGGTTGACGTGCAGGTGGTTAAGCGGTTGCTGTGGTAACCTATGTGGTTGGTTGGGTGTTCCTAGTGTATTTGTATCACTGTGAGATGAGATAAGAAGGGTGTGAAAACTTTTGCACCTTGTCCATTTCTATGAAAAGACTTCAGTGTGAATGTGCTGTGTACGTGGGTGTGTGTCGCCCCCTGCAGGTGCCCACGGCTCAGATACGGAGGTGCCCGTGGAGGTGCCCGTGGAGGTGCCCGCCGGAGACCTGACCCAGCTTCAGCTCCACGTCCTGCAGCCCACCGTCACCGAGGCCGAGGCCCAGGAGCTCAAACAGGTCAGACCGACCAATCAGAACACACCGAGACCAGATAAAGATAAATAATAAAATAATAAAATAACACAGTGTTTATTACACTAACCAGCAGTGTTTAAAAACATCTCCATTCATTACTCTGTAGGGAGAAGTATTGATACTAGTGTTTAATAAAATACTGCTGTAAAAGCTGAAGTATCAACTCGAGCTTTAAGTTACTCTTTAAGTAAAGGTGTTTAAAAAAGTACTGGTTTCAAATTTACTTAAAAGTATAAAAGTAAAAGTAATGTAAGGAGAAAAAATTAAAAAGCCATTAAGAACACTAACCCTCATATTCAATGCAGCTGAGCATTTACCACTTAAACAGACTAAAAAAATAAATTAAAGGTTATTTTAATTTATTTTATTAACCTGATATTTGATCAGGTTTAGCTAAAATAAGAAACTTCATAAAAATTATACTTAATTAAGAAGAAATAAAATAATTCAGTATAAAAGGATAAGTAGTCAGGCTAAAATATAAATCAATAAAATAAAGAGAAAAACAGGAAAAAATTAAGTACCTAAAAATAACACCAAGATTATAAAGAACATAAACGATGGAAATCTAATCAAAGTTAAAAAGATTAAAGAAGATTAAAGAATAAATAAAACAAAATAAGTAAAATAAATAAAATGAATAAAAAGGCTAATAGGTAAAACTGAAAACTAGATAAATAAAAGTACAAAATAAAATACATAAATAAAATAAAAGGTAAAAGAAAAACCTAAAACTAAAACCGTTACAGGCTGTCTAAAGGTGGATGAATTTACTTTTAAATAAATATATTTATTTAATTTATTTATTCATCTTATAAAGAAACTCTAAATTACCTCTCGCCTCAGCTTTATTTATTTGAAATGTGTTTTTGTGTCTGAAATGCAGGAACGGATAAGTTTGATAATTAAGATTAATAAATACAGTTTTTAGCAGATAAAACATTAGGTTTCTACTCAAATTTAGTAGAAGAAACTCTGTGTTTTTATTATTATTATTATTATTTGCTTTTTTATTTTCGGTACCACTTTAAAATAAGACTACCTTTATAAAGGGTTTATAAATGGTTTAGTTTGTTAATGGTTACTGATTAGGTTGTAAATGCCTTAAAATCATTAATAATCAGTTATAACACATATGTAGAAATGTACGTAGACCTGTTGTTTGGCGAATAGTGAACCCACAGCCACATAACTGATTATTAATGATTTTAAGGCATTTACAATGTAATTACTAACTATTAATAAACTAATTATAAACCATTTATAAACCCTTTATAAAGGTAGTCTTATTTTAAAGTAGTACTCTCCGAACATGAGCAGTGTGTATGGGTTGTGTTTTGTGTTTTTTTTTCTGGATCAGATTTATAAGGTATTTTGATATATTTTGTCATAAATTAGAGGAACATTAGTGGACTGCTGCTCTTTTAGACGCTTTGACCCCGCCGGGCTCCCGTCCGACCAATCAGATGCAGCGTAGTTAAATAAACAGAGGCTGAGCGGAGGTGTATTGTTGCAAAGTTAATCAGTAACGGATCAGACGGACGTGTGAGATGTTTTATAAACTCGGTTTCTGAGAGGCGCTGGATTCATTTCTCTTTTTCTTTCTTCAGTTAAATTTATTATCAACAACTGATTAGCTAAAGTAAATCCTTATTGTTCCTTATCAGCCTCACCTCACAGCCGCACAAACCTGGGAAGTTCAAAGCGTCTCTCTGAGCTCTGATTAATGATCTGATCTGAACCCGCCGGCCGCCGAACAGGAAGTGGAGAACTTCCACAGCACTCGGGCTTTTGTGTTTCCTATCGGGATCTCCACTCGTATCAGCGGTGGCACCGCGACCACAACCCGTTACTGCCCACACCTCACCTGATAATATACTTATTTATTACATATTTCTCTGATTTTACCAAATTAAAAACCACCAAACTGAACTGCTTAAATTTCTTCCCCAGGAGTAAAGCAGCATAAAGTTATCCAAAAGCAGTGTGTAAGACTGGTGGAGGAGGAGAACATGATGCCAAGATGCATGAAACTAATGATCCCCCCTCCACCAAACTTTACATTTTCAGCACAGTGCAGCCGGACAAGTACCGTTCTACTCGAAACCACGAAATGTAGACTCATCCATCGGATGCCAGATGGAAAAGTGTGATTGGTTCCCCGAGATAACATGTATCTAGTGATGGCATGCTTTACACCTTTGTATCCGACGCTTTGCATTGCATTTGTTGATGGAAAAGCATTCTGATGTGAACTATATTGCTAAAAGTATTCTCTCATCGTTCTTCACACACATATGAACTTCAGTAACATCCCATTCCTAATCCACAGGGTTTAATATATGCTACTTCATCCTTTACAGTTATAACAGCTTCAACATTTCTTAAACAGCTTTCCACCAGGTTTAGGAGTGTGTTTATGGGAATATTTGTGAGGTCAGTCACTTGCTGTGTGTTGGAGAGATGAGAAGGTCTGGCTCACAGTTACTTGTAGCAGGCTCACTCTAACAGTCTCGAAACTCATCCATGTCTTTATGGAGTTTGCGTTGTGCACTGGTGGACAGTAGTTATGTTGGAACAGGAAGTGACCGTCCCCAAAATGGTTTCGCAAAAGTTGGGAGCATAAAATCACTTGATCACTCTTAAATCACTCTTGGTCGCTGAAGCATTAAGAGTTTCATTCTCTGGAACTAATGATCCCCCCTCTACCAAACTTTACACTCAGCACAGTGCAGTCAGAGTGAGTAGTAGAGGAATGACTCTCACCAAGAGGAACACTACCCAAACGTAGTCTCTAAAGCTTCTGATATCTGATCTATGATTTGTCTGATGTGTGTGTGTGTGTGTGTGTGTGTGTGTGTGTGTGTGTGTGTGTGTGTGTGTGTGTGTTTGTGTGTGTGTGTAGATGCTGCTGCAGTTAAAGTCTCTGGCGCTGGAGGCGGAGACGGAGTTGGAGAGACAGGATGAAGCTCTGGATGTTTTAGCGTCGTCCAGCGACCGCGCCACCATGAGCATCGACAAACACACCCGCCGAATGAGGAAACTACTGTAACACACGCCCCCTCGTTCCCATAGCAACGGTAACAAACTGCATAATCTGATTACTGCTGAACATCAGAGTCTATCAGCAATCCGAATTACACGATTACATTAAATTCATAATCTGATTACTGAAGACCATTGGAGTCTGTTAATAATCCAATTAAGTTTATAATCTGATTACTGAGGACATTGGAGTCTGTTAATAATCCAATTAAGTTTATAATCTGATTACTGAGGACATTTGGAGTCTGTCAATAATCCAATTAAGTTTATAATCTGATTACTGAGGAGATTTGGAGTCTGTTAATAATCCAATTAAGTTTATAATCTGATTACTGAGGACATTTGGAGTCTGATAATAATCCAATTAAATAGATAATCTGATTACTGAGGACATTTGGAGTCTGATAATAATCCAATTAAGTTTATAATCTGATTACTGAAGACCATTGGAGTCTGTTAATAATACAATTAAGTTTATAATCTGATTACTGACGACATTTGGAGTCTGTTAATAATCCAATTAAGTTTATAATCTGATTACTGAGGACATTTGTAGCCTGTCAATAATCCAATTACGTTTATAATCTGATTACCGAGGACATTTGGAGTCTGATAATAATCCAATTAAGTTTATAATCTGATTACTGAAGACCATTGGAGTCTGTTAATAATCCAATTAAGTTTATAATCTGATTACTGAGGACATTTGGAGTCTGTCAATAATCCAATTACGTTTATAATCTGATTACTGAGGACATTTGGAGTCTGTCAATAATCCAATTATGTTTATAATCTGATTACTGAGGACATTTGGAGTCTGTTAATATCCAATTAAGTTTATAATCTGATTACTGAGGACATTTGGAGTCTGTCAATAATCCAATTAAGTTTATAATCTGATTACTGACGACATTTGGAGTCTGTCAATAATCCAATTACGTTTATAATCTGATTACTGAGGACATTTGGAGTCTGTCAATAATCCAATTAAGTTTATAATCTGATTACTGACGACATTTGGAGTCTGTTAATAATCCAATTAAGTTTATAATCTGATTACTGAGGACATTTGTAGCCTGTCAATAATCCAATTACGTTTATAATCTGATTACTGAGGACATTTGGAGTCTGTTAATAATCCAATTACGTTTATAATCTTATTACTGAAGACCATTGGAGTCTGTTAATCCAATTCAATTTATAATCTGATTACTGAGGACATTTGGAGTCTGTCAATAATCCAATTAAGTTTATAATCTGATTACTGAGGACATTTGGAGTCTGTTAATAATCCAATTAAGTTTATAATCTGATTACTGAGGACATTTGGAGTCTGTTAATAATCCAATTAAGTTTATAATCTGATTACTGAGGACATTTGGAGTCTGTTAATAATCCAATTAAATTGATAATCTGATTACTGAGGACATTTGTAGTCTGTCAATAATCCTATTAAGTTTATAATCTGATTACAGCAGAACATCAGAATCTGTTGGTAGTCCGATTAGCACAATTACATGAACTCCATAATCTGATTACTGCAGTATATTTCCAGTTTTCCAGTAATCTGATCAGTACATTTACATGAAATTTAAGAGTTTACATGAGTCAGACAATAATCAGATTTCTGCATTGCAACCAGCCAATGAAATCTGATTGCTGTGCTCAAATACAGCTCTCTTAATTAGATTTACTAATCAGATTTCTACACTTAACTCTAAAATCTAAAAAACTGGAGTATGCTCTTTACATGATAACTACTTGCAGTAATCTGATTATAATCGGAATATGAAGTGCTTGTGAAGGTGCTCACTGATATGTGTATTGTGTGTCTTCAGGTTCATCTACAAACTCCGCCTCTTCCTGTCCAGTCTGGACCCACTTCCTGCTCGACAAACTGCATGGCACGGTGTACTCCCCACTCAGAGTGCCCCCTACTGGCCGAGACGTGTAATAACATATAAAGGGAAATCTGCCTCTGATTAAAAAAAACAAATAAACTCCGCCCCCATGGGCCCGGTCTCACTCCATTTGCATAATTTGCATAATCGTGTGTATGTTCTGTGTGTGTATGATCATGACATTTCCAGATGTTTCCTGTAAACCTGCACAGCTGTATTTATTGGTATGATGATGTTTGTACAGAATCGAGTGTATAATAATAAACTCGTCAACGTCTGCGTTTTTAGTGCCGTCTCTTTTTTTTCTGTCTCGAAAATGGGCGGAGTCAACAGGCAAAGTCAGGCAGTGGGCGGAGTTAGTGGGTGGAGTCAATGGGCGGAGAACACTTAAATCCAACATCAGATCTTGACAAATGAAAGATTTAAATTGAGTAATTAATTGAGAAAAAAGTAGATAATTACAGTCAATTTGAGCCAAAATCTTCTTCAAATTAATACCAGAAATCAAAGTCATCTGTAAAGAGAATGGAGCACCAATGGTGGACCTGCCAGATCTCCTGTTCTTTATTCATCTTAGTTCTTCATTTATCTCAGTTCTCCATCCAGCAAAGTTCTCCACTTTTCTTGGTTTTCCTTTAAGCTCTCCATTTATCTCAGTTCTCCATTTATGTTATTTCTATATATTTCTATAAATTGTTCATTTATCTTTATTCTACATCTATTATGGGTCTCCAATCAGTTCAGTTCTCAGTTTATCCAGGTTCTCTATTTCTATTAATCTGGGTTTTCTCTAGATATCTTGGTTCAGTGTTCTTGATTATTTTTGTTGGGTTCTTAGTTCTGTTCGGTTCTTTGTTTTTCTCAGTTTTCCACTGAGATCAGTCTGTTATTATAACCTGTTCAGCTGTACCTGTGCTCCAGCAGGAGGCCGGTGTAGGTGTTTCTGATAAAGTGTCCGTGTTGTGTGTAGGTGTTTCTGATAAAGTGTCCGTGTTGTTTGTAGGTGTTTCTGATAAAGTGTCCGTGTTGTTTGTAGGTGTTTCTGATAAAGTGTCCGTGTTGTGTGTAGGTGTTTCTGATAAAGTGTCCGTGTTGTGTGTAGGTGTTTCTGATAAAGTGTCCGTGTTGTTTGTAGGTGTTTCTGATAAAGTGTCCGTGTTGTTTGTAGGTGTTTCTGATAAAGTGTCCGTGTTGTTTGTAGGTGTTTCTGATAAAGTGTCCGTGTTGTTTGTAGGTGTTTCTGATAAAGTGTCCGTGTTGTTTGTAGGTGTTTCTGATAAAGTGCCCGTGTTGTGTGTAGGTGTTTCTGATAAAGTGTCCGTGTTGTTTGTAGGTGTTTCTGATAAAGTGTCCGTGTTGTTTGTAGGTGTTTCTGATAAAGTGTCCGTGTTGTGTGTAGGTGTTTCTGATAAAGTGTCCGTGTTGTTTGTAGGTGTTTCTGATAAAGTGTCCGTGTTGTTTGTAGGTGTTTCTGATAAAGTGTCCGTGTTGTGTGTAGGTGTTTCTGATAAAGTGTCCGTGTTGTTTGTAGGTGTTTCTGATAAAGTGTCCGTGTTGTTTGTAGGTGTTTCTGATAAAGTGTCCGTGTTGTTTGTAGGTGTTTCTGATAAAGTGTCCGTGCTGTTTGTAGGTGTTTCTGATAAAGTGTCCGTGTTGTTTGTAGGTGTTTCTGATAAAGTGTCCGTGTTGTGTGTAGGTGTTTCTGATAAAGTGTCCGTGTTGTTTGTAGGTGTTTCTGATAAAGTGTCCGTGTTGTTTGTAGGTGTTTCTGATAAAGTGTCCGTGTTGTGTGTAGGTGTTTCTGATAAAGTGTCCGTGTTGTTTGTAGGTGTTTCTGATAAAGTGTCCGTGTTGTTTGTAGGTGTTTCTGATAAAGTGTCCGTGTTGTTTGTAGGTGTTTCTGATAAAGTGTCCGTGTTGTTTGTAGGTGTTTCTGATAAAGTGTCCGTGTTGTTTGTAGGTGTTTCTGATAAAGTGTCCGTGTTGTTTGTAGGTGTTTCTGATAAAGTGTCCGTGTTGTTTGTAGGTGTTTCTGATAAAGTGTCCGTGTTGTTTGTAGGTGTTTCTGATAAAGTGTCCGTGCTGTTTGTAGGTGTTTCTGATAAAGTGTCCGTGTTGTTTGTAGGTGTTTCTGATAAAGTGTCCGTGTTGTTTGTAGGTGTTTCTGATAAAGTGTCCGTGTTGTTTGTAGGTGTTTCTGATAAAGTGTCCGTGTTGTTTGTAGGTGTTTCTGATAAAGTGTCCGTGTTGTGTGTAGGTGTTTCTGATAAAGTGTCCGTGTTGTTTGTAGGTGTTTCTGATAAAGTGTCCGTGTTGTTTGTAGGTGTTTCTGATAAAGTGTCCGTGTTGTGTGTAGGTGTTTCTGATAAAGTGTCCGTGTTGTTTGTAGGTGTTTCTGATAAAGTGTCCGTGTTGTTTGTAGGTGTTTCTGATAAAGTGTCCGTGTTGTTTGTAGGTGTTTCTGATAAAGTGTCCGTGTTGTTTGTAGGTGTTTCTGATAAAGTGTCCGTGTTGTTTGTAGGTGTTTCTGATAAAGTGTCCGTGTTGTGTGTAGGTGTTTCTGATAAAGTGTCCGTGTTGTTTGTAGGTGTTTCTGATAAAGTGTCCGTGTTGTTTGTAGGTGTTTCTGATAAAGTGTCCATGTTGTTTGTAGGTGTTTCTGATAAAGTGTCCGTGTTGTTTGTAGGTGTTTCTGATAAAGTGTCCGTGTTGTTTGTAGGTGTTTCTGATAAAGTGTCCGTGTTGTTTGTAGGTGTTTCTGATAAAGTGTCCGTGTTGTTTGTAAGGGTTTCTGCTAAAGTGCCCGTGTTGTTTGTAGGTGTTTCTGATAAAGTGTCCGTGTTGTTTGTAGGTGTTTCTGATAAAGTGTCCGTGTTGTTTGTAGGTGTTTCTGATAAAGTGTCCGTGTTGTTTGTAGGTGTTTCTGATAAAGTGTCCGTGTTGTTTGTAGGTGTTTCTGATAAAGTGTCCGTGTTGTTTGTAGGTGTTTCTGATAAAGTGTCCGTGTTGTGTGTAGGTGTTTCTGATAAAGTGTCCGTGTTGTGTGTAGGTGTTTCTGATAAAGTGTCCGTGTTGTTTGTAGGTGTTTCTGATAAAGTGTCCGTGTTGTTTGTAGGTGTTTCTGATAAAGTGTCCGTGTTGTATGTAGGTGTAACGGTGAGGTTCTGCAGTCTGTTAGCGGGTATGGTTATTTGTGTGTACAGGAGGATTATGGGGGATTTTCCTGGTGAAGTGCGGCGGGCGCGGCGGGAATGCGTGAGGAAGTGGTGGAGGTTTTCCGAGATCCTGATCCGGCCTTCAGCTCCACGAACACCACGAGAAGAAGCTCTGAACTTTTACTGACTCACTCACACACCCTCTTACCCACAACATCATCTGATCGGTTTAACATTCTCTCTCACACACACACACACACCAGTAAATAAGTGTGTGGATGGAAAACCGATCAGATGTTTTCGTGGGAAACAACAGCAAAATGGACAGAGGAAGGACTGGCATATTTATCCCTCTTCATCCCATAATGGTAAAAGTCTGTCAACTGGGCAAAATTTCTTAGAGTGCAGTGTAAACTCTGTACTGTTGAACACCTTAAGACATATTTGCAGGAAGAATTGAACAAAATAACACCTAAAACTTGGCATCATCGGTGCCTACTAATCATCTTTAAGTTATGTCCCAACTTAAAAAAAAAAAAATTATATACAGGGGTTGGACAGTGAAACTGAAACACCTGTCATCATTTTAGTGTGGGATTTTAGGTTTCATGGCTAAATTGGAGCAGCCTGGTGTTCAATCTTCATTAATTGCACATTGCACCAGTAAGAGCAGATTGTGAAGGTTCAATTAGCAGGGTAAGAGCACAGTTCTGCTCTAAATATTGCAATACACACAACATTATGGGAGACATACCAGAGTTCAAAAGAGGACAAATTGTTGGTGCACGTCTTGCTGGAGCATCTGTGACCAAGACAGCAAGTCTTTGTGATGCATCAGGAGCCACGGTATCCAGGGTAATGTCAGCATACCACCAAGAAGAACCAACCACATCCAACAGGATTAACTGTGGATGCTGTAAGAGGAAGCTGTCTGAAAGGGATGTTCGGGTGCTAACCCGGATTGTATCCAAAAAACATAAAACCACGACTGATCAAATCACGCAGAATTCAATGTGCACCTCAACTCTCCTGTTTCCACCAGAACTGTCCGTCACCACAATCAATTACTGTGCTCTAAAACCAGGTGTTTCAGTTTCATTCTCCAACCCCTGTGAACAGTTGATGATTGTCAGCCTGCAGCAGCGTTAGCTTCAGACAATAACAGTATAGATGGTGTTGTTTGATTGTGCTTGTTTGTGTTTGTTTAAAAAATAATAATGAAAGAACCAATCAAAATAAGATAAAGATAAAAGATGAGATATATTTGGTTCACACTGTTTGATTTGAGCAGTTGTAGTGCAGTTGTGTCGGTGGGTTTTTAGGCCCCTCCAGGCCGTGTTTGGACGCGGGTTGTGACTCATACTCTGGCCGCTGTAGCCGTTACTGCAGGTGCTGCTGCTGCGGGAGACTCGGGTTACAGGAATTAAACCTCCCTGCTTTATGGTGGATCTGGGTGGAGGGAGAAAAACAAAGAAAAAAAGACCTGGAAGGTGCCGAGCAGCCCCGCTGCATGCTGGGAGAATGGATCAGGCTCAGGTTAATAATGAATCACGTGAGACCCGGCGTCTTGGCGTCGGTTGCGGACGGGAGACGGACGGTTCCCCCTGTTTAAACCCTGATTTACAGGAGTTCCAGCTCAGCGGGGACGTGTCCCCCTTCCAGACAGGACTAAAGGGGACACGGGGACTCGCTGAAGCTCACGGTATCCAGGAGAATCTGCAGCATTTCCACAGATACAGCAGTTTGTTTCCTCAGCTGGGATTTGAACCCGTAACTCTCAAAGTCTCAGAGCGGCTCGTTTTTTCCCACAACTGTTTTCAATTTAATCACAGTACATAATATGACTAAACATTACCTTCTGTTAGGAAATAATTATGGAAATATGGAATATGCTTAGTTATTTATTTACTTCATTTATTTTTATTCATGTGCTTGTTGGAAAAGATTGAGAGACGTCCCTGATGCAAGGAAAAACAGTCGAAGACCAGCTTTTGCTGGTAGTTTGTCAGGAGTGATTCTTGGAACAGAGTTTTAGAGACTGTAAAACTCTGATTTATGGACTGTAAATGAAATTGAGGAGAATATTTTTTTTCATAACTGTTCCTCCCACAGCTGCATTCTTCATTATCTGCTCTGATTTTAAAACACTAAAAGCGAGAAGCTACTCAAATCTCAGTATAGATTTTTTAGGGCATCTGCTCACCCTACTCTCGGCAATGAAATCCCGTCATTTATTTTCACCTTATTCTCTCAGCTAGCAGTCTGTGATTGTGAGCTGAATTATTAGCTTAATAAATTTAAAAAGCATCAGACTATAACAGTAAAGATCAAGAGCTGTCTGATGAGAAAGAGACAGAGAATGGACTAGTAGCAGCCACTAACAGAGGTGTAACTCGCACAAGATAAAGACAAAGGAACTATATACAGACTGAGACAGACAAGAAACACCTGGGGAAGATAATGAGGGGGCTGGGCTACAAATGAGACACAGGTTGGAACACTAATGACCAGGCAGGGGATAGGGCAGAGACATGTGCTAAAGAAAACATGGTGAGGGAAAAAACAAGCAGAAACAGACAAGAAAATACATAAATCAGGACTAGAGTTTAGATTCTCTGCATGAGCCCGAACTCAAGAAAATAATCTGTGACCCAGGCATCTGTTTTTTAATGCTTATTTTATTTTATATAAAGCTATGGCGTGATAATCACAATATATATTCTTCTTCTCCTGTCGTCTATAAGGTGTTTTTACACCTAAATTAGGAGAATTTCAGTAAAAATGAAGTGAGGAGGACAGCAGTGGTTTGGGCGCTGTGGGCGGTTCTGTTACCTGGTCCGGCTGCTGGACCTCGAGCTGACCCAGTGAAGTTCTGAGGTGTGGGTGAAGGAAGTCTGGTGATGGTCTCTGGGTGTGAAATATGGCCGCCCTCAGCAGAACCGGGTCTGGTACTTTCCCACAGCGCCGGGGGTTCTGAGCAGGGATGACCATGACATCATCATCATCATCATCATCAAACTCCCACCATTATTATTATTATCTTTACTTTGGTCCTAAACGGTTCTGTCCGGTTCTGTTTGAGTTCATTCAGAGATTCCTTTCATCTCAGCGTGAAGCAGCATCGCTAACTGCCTGAGTCAATAGCAACACCAACACCACCCAGGACCCGCCCACCAAACGATCTACACTAACTCTAATGTCAACTCTAATCCAAAACTAACTCTAATCTCAACTCTTATCTAACACTAACTCTAATAATACCAACACCACCCAGGACCCGCCCACCGAACGCTCTACACTAACTCTAATATCAACTCTAATCCAAAACTAACTCTAATCTCAACTCTAATCTAACACTTACTCTAATAATACCAAGACCACCCAGGACCCACCCACCAAACGATCTACACTAACTCTGATATCAACTCTAATCCAAAACTAACTTTATTAATACCAACACCACCCAGGACCCGCCCACCGAACGCTCTACACTAACTCTAATATCAACTCTAATCCAAAACTAACTCTAATCTCAACTCTAATCCAACACTAACTCTAATAATACCAACACCACCCAGGACCCGCCTACCAGCCGACCGACCAGCTCAACATTCTATACTAACTCTAATATCAACTCTAATCTAACACTAATAATACCAACACCACCCAGGACCCGCCCACTGACCGACTGACCAGCTCAAAACTCTACACTAACTCTAATATCAGCTCTAATCCAGCACTCACCTACTGACTGTCCAACCAGCTCAACACTCTACACTAACTCTAATATCAACTCTAATCCAGAATTTACTCTAATAAAACCAACACCAAAACCAACCCCGCCCACCGGCCGACCGACCAGCTGAACACTCTACACTAACTCTAATAATATCAACTCTAGTCCAGCACTAACTCTAATATCAACTCTAACCCAGAACTCACCTCTAACTCCAGGTTTTGCTTTATCTCCTACTGTCTCTTTAATGTTAACTCCAACCTTAACTCTAATTCTACCCAACTCCAACTATTGTCTTACTATAACTCAAGTCAATTCTATTTGTAACCTTAATCTTACCCCGACTCCAATTATCTCTATAATGTAACTTCAAACAAAACTCTAAACTTAACCCCAATGTTAACTCTAGCTAACTGCAATCTTAAACTTAAATCTATCCTTAATATATTTATATTATTAATTTATTTCTACACATATTATTAGTTGTGTTCAGGTCGGGAAGCTGGTCTGATTAAAAGAGTACAGAACTGCATTGAATTAATAGAGTTTATATAGATTTACCAGATTTAGATTAGACTGGGGTTTGAGCTGGATGTTCTGAGAGGTGCTTCCTCCGGTCAGAAGAGGGCAGCAGAGTTCTGATCCATACAAACTCAGAACTCAGAACTGAGTTGTTTTGACAGATTTTCTGAACAATGTAAACGGAATGATCAGAAGTGTACTGAACTCAATATATGAGTAGAACCTTCTTAAAACTCTGAAAAAATCTATCAAAATCATATCTTTCAGCCTTTTCACTGCCAAATCTTTAGCAACCACATGTCCTCTGCTAGTTTTCTACAAACACAACACAATGACAATTCAGAAAATGTTGGGACAGTAAAGTATTTATCACTTTGTAATGTTGCCTCTATTTTTTTACGTTTTGCCACTCACCTATTCTTTTTCTCATTCCTCCTGCAAACACGTAAAAATGTGTAACAGTGTGAAGTCATTGTTTTGCATGAGTGCAGCATGTGGTTTAGCATTGTCTTGTTGAAAGAAATAAATGGACATACCTGCAAAAGATTAAAGCTGTCCATACTCTACACGACTTTGAAAAGATTCTGAAAAGACTTTTAACAGACAGAATAAAATTTTACTAAGACTGGGGATCTTACAGGGTCACTAACTGCAAGACTACAACTAGATTCTTTCTGAGATAATTTCCCATCATGCTTCTGGGGGAGTTTACATACAATACATATGACATATTAAATTACAAATAATTAAATTACAATTTAAACTGTGATTTATTTATCAGAGACTCTCAACATTTGTCCTCATCAACAGTTCATTTTTCTGTCACAGTTTGTTCTTGATATTTTTAATAAAATATATTTTGTGTTCAGTTCTGATTATAAGCTTCTCCCCCCCCCCCCCTTTTTTGCTACAATCTTGTATAGCAAATAATCACAGCTTCACTGCTATACATTTGCCTTTGTTTTAGATTTTAGAAGTAATGCAATAAAGAACATCATTCTTGCAAAATGTGCATTGATTAAACATGTTTATTAAAAATATCACTACAGCACAATAAGACAAAGTAGTGCAAAATAAAATAAAATAAAAATAGTAGTGCTACCTGTGTTTAAAATACTGTATAATAATAAAGTAAGAACCATATTAACTGCAAAATGTGTTCTTGTATGTGAAATATATTCTTGCCTCTTCCCGTAGCTCTTCTCCTATTGGTTGTTGACATTATTCACGTCACTATTTGCGTAAGTCGAGTCTTGCGTAAGACTTGCGATAATTTTAAACACGGTTGATTTTATCGGGAAGTGAGGACGGGAACCCGACTGATTAAAACTTTCAGTCGTAACCACCTTATACTAAACGATCCAGATGACTCGACTGCAGCTCGACTCTAACCAGACTCTCGTGATTTTATCCTAACTAAGAAATCGCTTGAAAATTGTTAGGTGTAAGGTCGGCATAAGGGTCATAAGAAACAGGTTTGTGTTGCAAAGCTTATGGCTCCACCTCATTCCCCTCCCCTAAACCCATACATCACCCAGTGCCCCTCCCATTTTTTTTCTTTAGCATTTTTCAAATTCGAGCTGTCAGCTGATAGCAGGGGGTTTAGTTACCTTTTATTTATTTGATATTATTTACTGTTTTTGCTCTTCAGAAACTTTTTTTCTGTATCAAATCACGATTATAGTCATCTGTTTGAAATCACATCATTATTTCGTTTTTTAAAATCTCATCTCTAGCCCTAATCAGACTCGTTCCAAATGAAATGGAATAAAATGAAATGAAGTTGAGCAGATAAATCATATAAACAGTACATGTACATGACATATCTTGGGTTTTTAGTGTCTGCAATCAAATAAAAGCCAAAATAAGAAAAATTGTCCCAATCTTTTCTGATTTAGAGTTGTAGTATTTTATGATTTTATGTTTCAAGTGGTTTTAAATTATAGTATTTTCATTTTCAGCATTGGATTAGCATTAAGAGACTCAGATTAGATTGGGAGACTAAAGATCCTGATTGTGATATCCCTATATTTCAGTTTTCCTCGTCTCAGAGCGAGTGTTTTGTTATCTCAGGCGTAGAGCTGCAGTGATGGTGGATGTGGATGACGTCGGACTCGTCCGAGAGGTTTTTCTCTGGGGTTTTTCTCCTGTCTGTAAGTGAGCCGGCCGGGTGATGTATTCACCCAGAGATCATCTATCCAGCTCCCCAAACAGGTTGTCAGGCGAGCGGCCAGCGGCCACCGCATCCCGGCCCCCCAGAAACCCCCACCGAGCCCGCGGCCGCCTGTTATTCGCTGCCAGGGCGGCGTATGGAAACACTAAGAAAACACTATAAAAACACTTAGCTGTATAATAAATGATCAGAGCCGCGGTGCTGACGAGACCCAACACCACAACAACACTCTTCAAACACTTCTAGTGCTGAAAACTACCATTTCTTTACGTTTATCGGATAAAACTTTACTGTAACTAAAGGTGAAAAAAATGATAAGTAAAATTTACTTTACTTTACTAAGTCAATTTAATTTCAGATAAATTTAAACTTAAATGTTACGTAGAGTAACAATACTGAATCAATCCTCTCTTTTAGTAATCTTTACTTCATTTCTGCATACAATATTACCTAATTACAATTACTTCATTTATACAATATTACTCAAATCATTTATGATACATAATATATTATAATTCCTAAAACTTTTGGTTAAAACACACATAATGCACTGTCTTAACACATGGATGGCAGGTAATACATTCTTTATAGTATACTAAATATGTTGTGTAATATGTTGCATATTTTAACTAAAACTATTTAAATGTCATATAATATATTATGTACAGTATTATTATGTAGCTCTTTTTCTGAGCTCCTCTGAAATCTTCTTTGTTGTGCCGCGATACACAAACTCCCACAAAGTTTAATAGATCCCTGTTCTTTAAATAAAACAGGCTCCGCCCACTCACAGCTATATGTCATCCCACTAAAATCACTTGACTCTTATTTCACTCTTAAACTAACTGATAATCCTAGAAGTTCACATACTTTTATTACTCACATATATGTAATATTGAATTTGATTCTCCTTATTAAATATATGAGCAAGTGTAATATTTCTGTCTCATTTGTTTAATTGGGTTCTTTTGATCTAGTTTTAGGACTCACTTTAAGAGAAATAAAAGTCAGCAGGAGGTTTTGGGTGCAATAGGTGGGATTCTTTACGTCTCCCTGGAGAACCCTCACTGATCTAGACGTGATGTTCCACCGTTCTCCTCGGCCGCTGAGTTGTTAGCATCAGTGTTAGCATTAGCGTCTGAGGCTGATTGGGTGTGGGTTCAGGTGTCAGCGGGACGTTAGCGCCCGCGGCGGCTGGGTGTTAGCGGGGGAAAGTCCTGGCAGGAGTTTCCACTGAGAGAAGCTGATCAGGTCAGTGTCCAGATTCAGAACCAGAAGAGCCTCAGCAGCCGGGATGAGCCGCGGTTAATGAAGCTCACGCCGAGCGAGCCGCCACTCACCATCACTCACCATCACTCACCATCCCTCCACCCGACACCAGCCGACACCTGCGGACACCACAAACAGCAGCTGACACACGCCGACACCGCCCGACACCTTCAACACCTGCGGACACTGCCGTCACCAGCAGACATCACCAAAACCTGCAGACACCCACCAACAGCAGCCGTCGCACGCCGACACCCACCGACACCACCAACACCTGCAGACACTGCCGTCACCAGGCGACACCGCTCAACACCAGACGACATCAGCCGACATCACCAAAACCAGCCAACGGTCGCCGACACCCGCCAACATCACCAACACCGAACGACACCGCCAACACCAGCCACCACCAACGCCGACACCTGTGGACACCTGCAAATACCCGCCGCAATGCCAACACCAGCCGTAACCAGCTGACATTGCTGACACCTGCCGACACCTGCCGACACCACCCGATGTGATTTCGTAATTTGATGTGATGTTTAATGTTGTTTGTGCTGTTTTGTCAGGTGATGTAACGTGGAATAATGAGTTGATGGTGCACTGTTGTTATGATGAGCTGTTTTGATGTTATGTTTTTTGTGATGGTTTGATGATGTGATTGTTGTGATGCTGCTTTGATGTGAGGGTGCACTGTTGTTATTATTGAGTTGTTGTGATGTTATGTTTGTTGCGATGACATGATGATGTGATTGTGGTGATGTGATGATGTTATGTTTATTGTGATGCTGTGATGAACTGATTGTTGTGAGTTTATGTTTGATGTGATGGTACACTGTTGTAAAGATGAGCTGTTTTGATGTTATGTTTGTTGTGATGGTGTAATGATGTTATTGCTGTGATGTTTCTTTGATGTGAGGGTGTACTGTTGTTACATGTGTTTTGATGTAATGTTTGTTGTGGTGGTGTGATGATGTTATGTTTATTGTGATGATGTGATTGTGATGATGTGATGATGTAATGTTTATTGTGATGATGTGATGATGTTATGTTTATTGTGATGATGTGATTGTGATGATGTGATTGTGGTGATGTGATGATGTTATGTTTGTTGTGACGGTGTGATGATGTGATTGTGGTGGTGTGATGATGTTATGTTTGTTGTGACGGTGTGATGATGTGATTGTGATGATGTGATTGTGGTGATGTGACGATGTTATGTTTGTTGTGACGTGTGATGATGTGATTGTGGTGATGTGATGGTGTTATGTTTGTTGTGATGGTGTGATGATGTGATTGTGGTGGTGTGATGATGTTATGTTTGTTGTGACGGTGTGATGATGTGATTGTGATGATGTGATTGTGGTGATGTGATGATGTTATGTTTGTTGTGACGTGTGATGATGTGATTGTGGTGATGTGATGGTGTTATGTTTGTTGTGACGTGTGATGATGTGATTGTGGTGATGTGATGGTGTTATGTTTGTTGTGACGTGTGATGATGTGATTGTGGTGATGTGATGATGTTATGACTGTGGGTGGTGTAAGGGTTAAGTTGTGAGGTGACACAAGGTAACGTCAGTAGAGTCTGGAGACGATAAAGAGCAGCAGCATCACTCTGACTGAAATACAGCCCAGCCCGAGCCAACAGACCATTTACTAAATATGAATAATAATGGAAAACTCTCATGTCATGCTATGATAATGAGTTCCATTTCAAGCTGAGAAATTCCAAGAACCACTGTACCACTACATGGCACACACACTCACACACACACACACTCACACACACACTCACACACTCACACACACTCACACACACACTCACACACACACTCACACACACACACACTCACACACACACACAAACACACACACACACACACACACACACACACACACACACACACACACACACACACACACACACACTCTGACGGTATGGGAGACAGACGTACTTTGTGGGTTTATTTCTTTAACTGCATGGAATTTGTGGACAACACCTATTTTTGTGGAAAAGCCGAGTTGAGTTCAGATCATGTGAAGCTCAGAGACCCTGAAACCCGAGCTGATGGAGCTTCAGCAGGAAAACCGTCCTGCAGTCCAACATCTCCTGAACCGTCCTCGGCCCTCAACTCTACACAACTCTACTCAATTTTACTCAACTCTACACAACTCTATACAACTCTACATAACACTACACAACTCTACATAACTCTACTTAACTCTACACAACTCTATACAACTCTACGCAACACCACACAACTCTATACAACTCTATGTAACTTTATACAACTCTACTCAACTCTACACAACACTACTCTATACAACTCTATACAACTCTACTCAACTCTACACAACTCTACACAACACTACACAACTCTATACAAATCTATACAACTCCACATAACTCTACACAACTCTACATAACACTACACAACTCTACTCAACTCTACACCTGAGCTGATGGAGCTTCAGCAGGAAAACCGTCCTGCAGTCCAACATCTCCTGAACCGTCCACACACTCGCCCCTCAACTCTACACAACTCTACTCAACTCTACACAACACTGCACAACTCTACACAACTCCACACAACACTACACAACTATACACAACTCTACACAACTCCACACAACACTGCACAACTCTACACAACTCCACACAACACTGCACAACACTACACAACTCTACACAACTCTATACAACTCTACACAACACTACTAAACACTACAAAACTCTACACAACTCTACATCTAGACACAACTCTACACTTCTATGCAACTCCACAAATCTGCATCTAGATAAACCTCTGCATCTCAATACAACTCCTCAACTTCACACAACTCTACGAAACTCTATATTAACTCCTCAACCCTCCATCTCTATACAACTCAATAACTACATAACTCCACAACTCTATACAGCTCTAAACAACTCCACTAAACTCTACACAACTCTACACAGCTACTCAACTGTACACAACTCTATACAGAACTACACAACTCTGCATCAAGACACAACTCTACATTTCTATACAACTCCACAAATCTGCATCTATATATACCTCTGCATCTCAATACAACTCCTCAACTCCACACAACTCTACAGAACTATTCAAATCTATACAACTCTACACAACTCTACATCTCTATTTATCTCTACTTAACTGTTCATAACTCTACTCAGCTCTACATATCTCTATACAACTACACAACTCTACACAACTCCACATCTCTACACAACCAGGGTCAGTGCTGAGGTCACTACAAGGGTCCTTACTGAGGTCATTACCAAAGTCGTTACTGAGGTCATTAGCAGGGTCAGTGCTGAGGTCATTACCAAAATCGTTACTGAGGTTATTACCAAGTTCATTACTGAGGTCATAACCAGGTTTGTTACTGAGGTCATAACCAAGTTTGTTACTGAGGCAATTACTGAAGTAGTTACTAAAGTCATTACCAGGGTCATTACTGAGATTGTTTCTGAGGTCATTACCAGGGTCGTTACTAAAGTGGTTTCTGAGTTCATTATCAGGGTCAGTACTGAGGTTGTTATTGAGGTCATTACAATAATTGTTTCTGAGGTGGTTACTAAGGTGGTTTCTGAGGTCATTACCAGGGTCTTTCCTGGGGTCATTACCAGCACTGTTGCTGAGGTTGATCCTGGGATTGTTACTGAGGTCATTACCGGGGTGTTTAATGGTGCTCTGCTGACGGCGGGGTGAAGAATGATGACGTGGGTCGGAATCCCCTCCACATGCAGGAACTACACAGTTAAACAGCAGGCGATTCGAGTCGGACTGGTTTCAATTAGAGCTCAGAATATCAAAGCTAATCCCACTCGCTCGTTCTCTCCCGGCCTCTTTATTCCGAGCGTAGTTGGAGTAAGGATCTGTGGGTGGGGCGCGTCGCTAATTGGCACGGAAAACCCGCACCTGTGGTAGACCGATGTTTTGAGAGTGGCAGACGCTGGATATTTGTGTTCGGTTCCAGCGAGCTGGGCGGAGTTCAGCGCTGCACGATGAGGTCAGGAACAGTGCTCAGATATTCGGACTCTTGTTTTGTTTCTCTCGAGTCTTTGTGGCCGTCTCCTCGGCGCTGATTAGATCTAAATGATGAAGACGAAACCGGCCGGGTTCTGTCTGCAGCGTAACGAACTCCCCGGCCCAAACGCTATAAACTCACCAGAGAAAACTCTGTGGTTCTGATCCGCCTGCTGTTTGTTTTTAAAATTTCCCTCTTCATTAAAACACATCCGCAACATCAGCTGTAAAAGTGCTGCGAGAGTGAGGTCATACCCCAGGGTGAAGCGGCGATGTGGGCGGAGCTCTAGAGGAGAACCGAGGTATTGCACTGACCTGCCTCAAAAGTTAAGCGACCTCCAAATGGTTGGTTGATGTTGTCAGATGGTTACTGTGGTATTTTTTATGTGGTTGCTAGGATGTTTTGTGTGCTTGTAATTGAAACCTACTGTAGGTGGTTGCCTGGGTGCCTCTGGGTTGGGTTGCAGTAGTATCTTAAGTAGTTGCTTGGATGTTGTCAGATGGTTAGTATGGTATTTTAGTATTTCCCATGTGATCACAGGTGATATATACAATGTTGCCACCCATTAATATTATATCCAAGGTGGTTGCTCGGGTGTTTCTAAACATTCCCCATATGATGTTTTTTTCATGGGTCATTCTACTCTTGGCTATGCAGATGATTGCTATGATGTTGATAGATGGTTGCAATAGTATCCCAAATGATTACTTGGTTTAGCTGGGTGATTGTGTGGTGGTTGTTTGGGTGTATCTAGGTGGTTGCAATGCTTTTACCCTTTTTTGTTAACTTAGATGTATGCTTAGATGTTAATGGATCATTGTGGCAATAAAGTGTGCATATGTAAGCTATGATACTTGGATGTTGTTAGCTGGTTACTAGATAGTTTTTGATTGTTGCTAGGGTGTTGCTAAACAGTTACTTATAAGATATTATTTCTAGGTGATTTCTAGGTTTGTAATACTCATGGCTATGCAGGGGGTTGCAATGATATTGCTAGATAATTGCAATGGTCTCCAAGCTGGATAATAGTGTATCTAGATGGTTGCAGTGGTAACCATCTAGATACATCTAAGCTAACAAAATCAGGTAATAACACCTTAGAAACCACCTGAGGTTGTTTGGGTGTATCTAGAACAGGGGTGTCCAAACTTTTTTTGTTGGGGGCCAGAAGGAGAAATATATTTGAAGTCACGGGCCACAGACTCTGTAATAAAACAACTAATGAAATATACCACTTTAAATAATCCATAATTACTATCATTCACACACCATTTTACTTGAGTTACTATCTTTATCTATCTTTGACAGTGTTGTGTAAACTAAGATTTTAAAATTTATGTTTCGTTTCATTATGTCTCTTAATATTATCCTCCTAATTAGGCAACTGATTCCTGACAAATTAAACATACACACTTCCCTCTGAAATAGTCATGCCTGAAATTTTCTGCATTTGCTGTCCTTTTTTCATTTCTTTGGAGTTGTTAGACTCTTTCGCCCGTTTTCTGCACCACAACTGTGCATTCTTGCTGCAAATAGACTCTTTAGCCCGTTATCTGCGATACAACTGCGTATTCTCGCTGCATATACACTCTTTGGCCCATTTTCTGCGCTACAACTGTGCAATCTCGCCGATTGTAGACTCTTTAGCACGTTTTCTGCGCTACAACTGTGCAATTTCGCCGATTGTAGACTCTTTAGCCCGTTTTCTGCGCTACAACTGTGCAATCTCGCTGCTTTTAGACTCTTTGGCCTGTTTTCTGATACCTAGCATTTACACTTTGAATCTCACATTACAAAAACCTGCGGGCCAACTTTAATTTTATTTTAAAAATAAAATTCCACTTCAAAAAAGAAAACGGGCCGCAAATGGCCCCCGGGCCCTAGTTTTGACACCCCTGATCTGGATGGTTACAATGTTATACCATATACAAGAATACAAGGATGTTGTTGGGTGGGTGCAGTGGTATTTAAAGTGGTTGCTAGGGATTGCTTTTTGAAGTTTGTATTTTGATCTCAGACTAGAGCGGAATGTCAGTATTGACTCCAGACTGGTAAAACTGAGTGGTAATAGGAGGAGTAGGAGTGTGAACGGGTTCAGAAAGACAGAATTAGGACAATCTTCATGACATCAGCATTAATTACTGCTCAGTCACAGTTCATTACTCGGGCAGGATGCTCATCACATGTTCACACTGCCTGATAATCCATGTTCCAGAACATTACTGCCAAACTACAACAGGAACACGGTGACCTCAGGGTCATGTGATCACGACTGCTCCAGAACGTCCAGTTAGGTTCCTCTTCATTTAAAAGACCTCTGTATGATGATCTATAGATGTTGTCAGTAAGTAATCTGATCAAAAGAAATAAGACCATAATTATGGATAATACTAGGTTTAAGCTTAAGGGTTAAGAGTTTACGTCAAAACCAGATTTTAGATTAGATCTGCCATTAAGATAAAGTTTATAAGTAGGACTGGGGCCAATATTAGGGTTAAAATTAGGTTTTAAAGACCAGGTTCTGGGTAATGATTAAAACCATTGGTGAGTTAAAATGAAGCTCGGATTAATACCAAGTTAAGGACTGTATTTAAGAATAGGATCGGGTTTAGCACAAAAATCAGGCTTTAGGATTGGATTAATACCAAGGTTAAAGAAAAGATCAGATTTAGTGTTAAGACTATGTTTAGCATGAACTCATGTTTTGGGTTAGAATTAGGGGTTAGAAGGTTTAAACCATGTTTAGGCACAAGGCTTAAGAGTTAAGGACAAGAACAAACCATGTTTTAGATTCGATCTGCCATTAAGATGAAGTTTAGAAGTAGAATTGGGGTAGATTTAGGTTTAGCACAAAGTTCAGGCTTCAGGATAGGATTATAATCGAGATCAAGGGGAAGATCACTGTTTTTAGAATTAGGTTCAGGATAAAAAAGCATGTTTTAACCAGGTTTAGGGTTAGGATTAGGACCAATATTATGGGATTTGGTGCAGGGTATTACGTCTCCTGGTCCTGGTCCTCAGCTTTGGGTAATAAACTGAAGACAGGTCTGTTTTCTTTTCGCAGATGAAGCTCAATAAAGGAAATGAATCCTGCAGACCAACAAAAGGAAAAGACATATTTTGTATTTCAGCAGGAAACTCTAGTCGTCGGTTTGGGACGCGCCCCTCCCTGCAGTGTCTGGTACTCGGGCCGGGTGTTGTTGTTTTCCTCGCCGTGTTTATATTTAATCTTTTATTGGGGAAAAGTTCGATGTCAGAATTGATTCTTTCCGACCCCGAGCGTGGGCGTGTCCGAGCCGGAGCGCCGGAGTGCGTCACCGTGCGACCCCGCCCTCTCGCTCCTGCCCCCGGTGCTGCCACCGCTGCCGCCTCGGAAGCGCCGGTTCCCTCTCGCGGGCGAGAGACCGTGCCATGCTGTCGTTTGCGGCGGCTTCTAATCTGCTAATTAGAGAGACGGGTCACCCGGCAAATATTCCAGACATCTGCACGCCGGCGCGAGTGCGAGAGAGGCAGGGCGAGACAGAGAGAGAGAGAGAGAGAGCGTGAGAGTGAGAGAGGCTTGCGGGAGTCGCGGAGCAGTTGGAGGAGAAGTGTGTTTATTTGCCCTGCTGAACTCCTGCAGTCTGAGTGTGTCTGCGGTGCAGCTCAGCGCTGGGACTGCTATGGGCTGGGTCAACCTACTTTTATAGCCTTCAGGACACGGGATACACTCTCTCCCAACACTAACCCAACACTAACTCTCACTTCCTGTTCACCGCTCTCCTCACACCGGCCTTCTGACCACCGAACCACCGACCTGATGACCTTCAGCAACCTGATGACTTACATCTGCTGCATTATGTTCTTTACAAATACAGATCCGGTCCAATATTGTGAAAATATTCTAAGTAGCACCTCTTGCTTGGTCGATGATGAGCTTTAACCCCTTAAAATGCCTTGTCTCGTATACAGGCTACAGATAACTTATTTACAGTTCAGGCCAAAAGTTTGGACACTGCTTCTCTTTTTCAGTGCGTTTTCTTTATTTTCATGACTGATATTTACATTGTAGACTCTCACTGAAAGCATCAAAACTATGAATGAACACATGTGGAGTTTTATGTACTTAATAAAAAATGAGCTGAACCTCCACAGTCACCGGACCTGAACCCAATCCAGATTTGAGGTTTGGGGTGAGCTGGAGCACAGAGTGAAGAAGGCAAAGGAGCAACAAGTGCTAATAAACACCTCTGGGAACTCCTTCCTTCCTTCAAGACTGTTGGAAAACTTTTCATTTCAGGTGGCCACCTCTTAAATGAAGCTCATTGAGAGAATGATGCCAAGAGTGTGCAAAGCAGTAATCAGAGCAAAGGGGGCTATTTTGAAGAAACTAGAATATAAAACATGTTTTTAGTTATTTCACCTTTTTTTGTTAAGTACATAAAACTCCACATGTGTTAATTTATAGTTTTGATACTTCAGTGAGAATCTACAATGTAAATGGTCATAAAAGGTGTGTCCAAACCTTTGGCCTGTACTGTATATTCTATAAATGTAAGGGTTTGAAATCTTCTACAGGACACTTGAAGAAGCTCCTGTTTTCTCTCTATTCCACTTAATAATTTCAGATCAGTAACAGGAATCAATCAGGGATCAACCCAAATTCTGCAGGTTTAAAAATAAAGAAGTAAAAACTAGACAAACGTAACGAAACTAAACTTTTGTAGGACATGAACTGTTTGATTTGTATTCAGGAAAATACTGATTTAACTAAAATGAAGTTGAGGAAGGTTACAATTTTATGATTTAATTCATTATATTTATATATACTGACATTAGCAGATTTACTTACATGTCTTTTATACTTTCTATTTCAATAACAATTAGGTTTTTCACACCACCAGTCTTACACACTGCTTTTGGATAACTTTATGCTGCTTTACTCCTGGTGTAAAAATGAATTCAAGCAGTTCAGTTTGGTGGTTTGATGGCTTGTGATCATCCGTCTTCCTTTTGATTATATTCTAGAGTTTTTTTTAATTTGGTAAAAACAAAGAAACTCATCATTTTTAAGTGTTTTGTCTGATTCTAATCGTCTCTCTGCCACTAAGAACATCCCCAGAACCAGAAGTTTCAGCTGATTTTGGACGGAAGTCTCTGGCACGGGTTCGGCACCTCGCCGTGAACCGCACCGCTCTGCTGGAGCAGGTTCTGCAGACAGGAAGTGGGTGTTGAGAGTAGAATTAGAGGGATCATAGGAGTGTTAGTTTATCATTTGTAACAGGTCACGGTGTGAACGCTACATGTTGATTCAGCTCTGAACTGGGATCAGTTACTGGTATCTGAGGATTGAGCTGGCACTGTGGAGCTGCAGCTGAACGGAACTCAATACCTTACTACCAACCGCTGCCATCCAGCCCCGCCCTAATCTGACGGGTTCAGCATTCGGCCTTCACATACCCACCTGATTCACTTCATCACAAATACAACATCCCATCCATCAGCACCCACCATCAGACCACACTCCAAATCCCATAATTCACCTGGCCTTATACTAATCACAAGATAGCACCTCACAACTAACAAAATCAATAAACCAGTCAAGGAATGAAGAGGAATTGTGTAGTTTCAGTGTGTAAAGGACACAAGCCAAGCCATTACATTCACACTGCATTAAAGAGGGTGAGAATCTGACTGTATCTGATTATGCTTTTGGAATTTCATTGAAGTTGAGGTTAAAAATCTCCTTTGAAGTTGAGGATCTGATTATATCTGATTATGTCTGATTGGGTTTTTTGAGAGCCTTAGTTCTTCGAGGTTGAGGTTAAGGTTCTGATTATATCTGATTATATCTGATTGTGTTTTCTGAGAGCTTCAGTTCTTCGAGGTTGAGGTTGAGGATCTGATTATGTCTGATTGGGTTTTTTGAGAGCCTTAGTTCTTCGAGATTGAGGTTAAGGATCTGATTATATCTGATTATATCTGATTGTGTCTGATTGGGTTTTTTGAGAGCCTTAGTTCTTCGAGATTGAGGTTAAGGTTCTGATTATATCTGATTATATCTGATTGTGTCTGATTGGGTTTTTTGAGAGCCTTAGTTCTTCGAGATTGAGGTTAAGGTTCTGATTATATCTGATTATATCTGATTGTGTTTTCTGAGAGCTTCAGTTCTTCGAGGTTGAGGTTGAGGATCTGATTATATCTGATTATATCTGATTGTGTCTGATTGGGTTTTTAGAGAGCCTTAGTTCTTCGAGATTGAGGTTGAGGATCTGATTAGGTCTCATTATGTTTTCTGAATGCTTCAGTTCTTCAAGGTTGATGATCTGATTATGTCTGATTGTGTTTTCTGAGAGCTGCAGTTCAGCGAGGTTCAGGATCTGATTATGTCTGATTGGGTTTTTTGACAGCTTCAGTTCTTCAAGGTTGAGGATCTGATTATGTCTGATTATGTCTAATTGTGTTTTTTGAGAGCTCCAGTTCTTCGAGAGTGTGGTTAGGGTTGTGATTATATCTGATTATGTCTGATTGTGTTTTCTGAGAGCTGCAGTTCAGCGGGGTTGAGGATCTGATTGTGTCTCCGGTTCTGTTTCTCCGTTTGGGTCCCACTGAGCCGAGTCCTGACCCGAACACTCCACAACTCTTTCATCACCATCAGCCTTTACACAGCACACCATCCTCAACCTCAACCACAGCGCTCACAAAACACAATCAGATATAATCAGATCTTTAACCTTGAAGAACTGCAGCATTTAGAAAATATAATGAGGCTTAATCAGATCTTCAGCCTGGACAGAGGTGTATGAACACACAGCAAATTCCCTGAGAGTTAATATTAACTTACTTTAAGTGTATATATATATATATATGCATGCGTGACCATCGAATACACATACAGACTCTATAACAGAGGTAAAGTAACTCTTTTCTGGGAGTTTGAACTCAAATTAAATCTGAACTGTTGTAGGAGTTAAAATATTTATCCCATCTAGAGTAAAACACAGCTCTCAGCTGGAGTTCATTTTATCATAAGCTCCTTCACAGTGTTCACAAATAATGCAAAGAATTGTGTGATTAAACTAATACTATTAAAAAATATTGAAATATTTTAAAACCGTGGAACATTTAAGTTCAAGTGAACAAGTGAAAACACTTAAGACACAGGAGGATCACACAGGACCAGGTGGAGAATGACACGGGCACCTTCTGGATCAATTTAAGGTGTTATGACTACGTTTTTAATAAAGAATGAAAATCTTTTGTGCATTTGAGAGCTTCTCCACCTTAAAGAGAACCTACAGTACACTTAGACTGTATTAGTGTTCTTCAGCCTGTATTTTATGATATACAGCTCTGTAAAAAATGAAGATATCACTTCAGTTTCTGAATCAGTTTCTCTGATTTTGCTATTTATAGGTTTATGTTTGAGTAAAATGAACATTGTTGTTTTATTCTATAAACTACAGACAACACTTCTCCCAAATTCCAAATAAAAATATTCTCATTTAGAGCATTTATTTACAGAAAATGAGAAATGACTGAAATAACAAAAAAGATGCAGAACTTTCAGACCTCAAATAATGCAAAGAAAACAAGTTCATATTCATAAAGTTTTAAGAGTTCAGAAATAATCAATATTTGGTGGAATAACCCTGGTTGGTTTTTAATCACAGTTTTTTTTTTTCATGCATCTTGGCATCATGTTCTCCTCCACCAGTCTTACACACTGCTTTTGGATAACTTTATGCTGCTTTACTCCTGGTGCAAAAATCAAGCAGTTCAGTTTGGTGGTTTGATGGTTTGTGATCATCCATCTTCCTCTTGATTATATTCCAGAGGTTTATAATTTGGTAAAATCAAGAGAAACTCATCTCTCATTTATATAGTCAGGTAGATACTTGTAAAAGTGGATCAGAACCAGTTTTAATGTTAAAAGTGAAGAACTTTCATTAAGTGCAGAACTGAACTGAAATCCCAGAGCTCAGCCCTTCACACTTGTGTCCCTCTGCTGATTTATGGAGGTTTAATATTTCATAATGCAATAACTTGAATTTATAGGTTTGGACTTGAGAATGAGTTCTCCAGAGCGGCCCGGTCCTCCAGAGTCCGCCAGCGCTCTGATTGCATAAAGCAGGTTTGTGACATATCAGAACCGAATATCTTTAATGAAGATCTCCTGGGGAGGATAAAAGAGAAAAAACAGGGTCTGAAGAAATATTATAGTTGTGTTTGAGCGCAGCTCTGATTTGAGCAGCTGTCAGCGTGCCGTGATTTATCAGCGCCGGGGTTCTGGATCTGCAGATCCGAGAGGAAAACGCAAAACAGGAATTTCTCCTCTTTTCCACGTCCGCTGAGGAACATCTAGGGGGGGTTCAAGTGGGTGCATGCTGAGTTTTCAGTGAGCTACCAGGTTTCTACTGCTGTTTTTACTGCTGGTTGTTGCACATTTGTTACTAGGTGGTTGCTATGGTAAAAGCTATAGCAGGTGACTGCATAGGTGACTGCATGCAATCATGTTCTTACTGCTGTAAAAAACAAACATGATTACTGCATAAGGATCTACATCTTGATGGATGTACTTTATCTCTGGTGGATGCTAGGTGGTTTCTATGGTATAAGAGGTGACTACAAAGATGTTGCAATCATGTTCTTACTGCTAAAAACATTACTGGATTATTGGACAAGGATCTACATCTTGATTGATGTGCTTTATCTTTCCTAATGGTATCTCTGGTGGTTGCTACATGGTTTCTATGATACAACAGGTGACTACAAAGGTGTTTCAATCATGTTTTTACTGCTGGTTGTTGCACATTTGTTACTAGGTGGTTGCTATGGTATAAGATATAGCAGGTGACTGCATAGGTGTTGCAATCATGTTTTTACTGCTGTAAAAAAACAAACATGATTACTGAATAAGGATCTTCATCTTGATGGATGTGCTTTATCCTTCCTAATTACTAATAATATCTCTGGTGGTTGCAAGGTGGTTTCTATGGTATAACAGGTGACTGCAAATGTATTGCAATTATGTTTTTATTGCTGTAAAAAAAAACAAAAACATGATTATTGGATAAGGATCTACATCTTGATGGATGTGCTTTATCTTTACTAATTCCTAATGGTATCTCTGGTGGCTGCTAGATTGGAGGTGGTGGTTGCTATGGTACACATGGTGAGTACAAGGGTGTTACTGGATGGATGCATTGCACTTTTTCCTGACGGTAGACCAGGTGGCTAAAGTGAGTGTTGTATTGCAGTAAAGACAAATTAAGGTTTCCTTCGTGTTTAATGTGAAGTGTTCTTTTCCATATGCTACTGTATATGTGGGGGTTGCTAGGTGGTTTCTATGGTACACAATGTGACTGCAAAGGTATTGCAATCATGTTAAATTTTTTGAATAGAGTAAATCGATTTACTCAAATAATCGTTTCACTCCTAGTTTAAGCCCATCCATCATGAAACTTTCACACGGTGTGAGAAGCATCTGCTCTGATCAAACGATGCTGTAGAATAAGAAGAACAGCCAGGATCAGTAAAGCCTGGTGATGTTCAGACGTCTGCAGTTGGTGCCGCTGTACGACGGCTGAATCTCGCGTGATGAAAGCGTCCAGTCTTTCTTCTGCTCTTCAAAAGCAGCATCTGCATTTCTGGCCGGAGGAGAGTCCTGAATTCGTTGTGCTTTTCCACAGCGCATTAAAATCACAGCGCGGCGTCCGGACTGCAGGGAACCGGATGAACCATCAGAACCAGAACCAGCTGACCTTGGTAGAACCTGCAGGAACAGATCATCTTCTCGTAAAACTTAAATCCCATGAAGACGGTGCAGAACTCTCCACACAGCACTCCAATCTCACTGTGACCTTCACTTAATTCCTATCCATCCGTCTGTTCATGCATCCATCTGTTCATTTATTCATCCATCCATCCATTCTATCTATCTATCTATCTATCTATCTATCTATCTATCTATCTATCTATCTATCTATCTATCTATCTATCTATCTATCTATCTATCTATCTATCTATCTATCTATCTATCTATCTATCTATCTATCTATCTATCTATCTATCGTGGAGCTGTGGTGGCTCAATGGTTTAGAGCACCAGTCACTTTAAATATCTAATGGTGTAATACATACATTTGAATGAACAATGCTATTTTGTGTTTTGAAAAAATATGTAACTTCAGAATAACGGAAACAACAACAAAATGATGCTTCATCATCAGTTGTTGATGCTGATCAGTCTGGAAAAGGATACAAAACCATCTCTAAAGAGTTTGAACTTCACCAATCAATCCACCGTTATTCTATAGCAAAGTATCTGAAGAGAAGGTGGATCATGCAACAGGACAATGACCCTTCCACCAAAGAAGGTCACAGTCCTGATCTTAATCCAGTGGAAATGTTGCGGGTTGAAGCTGTTCTGTACGGAGGAATGTGGTTAAAGTTCCTCCAGGCCAGAGAGCAGGACTGATCTACAGATACCAGAAATGTTTAGATCAGTTATTGCTGTAAAGGAGGGAAAATCAAACCAAATACTTTATCCATCATAAATATATAATACTGGATCATTTTCTTCAATAAACAAATAAGCAAGTATAATATTTTTGTCTCATTTTTTTATCTGAGTTCTCTTTGTCAACTTTTAGGACTGAAGAATCTGAAGATGTTTTAGATCATATTTATATATATATATATATATATATATATATATATATATATATTTGAATATAGAAAATTGTAAAGGGTCCTCAAACATTCAAGCACCACTGTACGTACAGTATATATTAGGAGTATAACAGTACGTGTATTCTTTACAAACCGTCATGGTACTAGGTTATAGGAGACATATGGAACCATTGAACGTAACATGGAACTAATCTTCACAGACGTGTTGCACCCGGCGCTGAAATCACGCCCTGCCATAGGAAATGAATGGTCACTTGTTGCTTTCTGGTGTGAACGCAGGGTTAGGCGCTCGTACTGTCTGTCTCTCTCTCTCTCTCTCTCTCTCTCTCTCTCTTTCTATCTCTAGTAAAATGCTTTGGATATATTTGTAGTTTAATCAATCATGCTCATTGTTTTTTGTTCCAACATGATCTAAAAGATGGATCCTCTCATGATGTCAGTAGGAGAGAAACCTGGTTTCAGCATTTAATAAAAGAGCTTGAGCTCCGTTACAACCTTCCATCACAAAAAACTAAACATGATTATAATGAAGATTCATTCTTATTATGAAGTTAATAAAGGTGAGGCTACACAGAATAACCAACCTCTTTATTTTTACACCAAACATACCGAAAGCGTACCGAAAATGTACAGAACCGAACTGCGAATTTTCTGTGCTGTTACACCGCTAGTATATAATAATTCTTTGGTGTTCCAGAAGTTGGGCGTTTCCTACAGTTTTTTTTTTTTTAACTCTGAGATTTCCGTCTCTGCACCTCCATAACTCTTTCCTTTTCTCTCTCTTTACGTCGTCTTTATTCACATCGGATCCTTTTTATTCATGATGTGGAATCGGACACAGCCAATTATTCTCCGTTCAAATATCCAGTGTTTACTCTCAGACTTCACGCAAAGATCTGGCAGCGAGCGGAGAGAATTCCTCCCTGAGATTTCTCTCTCTTTCCACATTGGAACGGAATGAATTCTAAAAGCACAATTAAAGAAGAAAATACACAGCCTGCCTTTAATTGACCGTAAACCCTGGCGGGCCAATAAAACCCCATTATTTCTGCCGAAACGGTCAGGATCCCCGCGCCACCCCTGCTGAATCCGGCTGATTTATAACGTGAGCTTCCACTAGAACGCAGGAGGACGGGTCCGGTCTTCTCTCCGAGGTTCTCAGCTGCCTCGGCGGCGGTCCCCCGGCGCTCCGGCGGACCCCCGGCCCTCGCTCGTTTAGAGCCGAACTACATTACGTATTCGTGTGCGGATTCCGCAATGGCTCCCGCTCCTTCCCCCCAGTGCTGGACTTCACAGATGTCTGAGAGCAGATGATAATATCCATTATCTGCAGGCCTCTCCAAAGCTGTCAGGGCAAGATTTAGAGCGAGACGATATCGAGCCTTATTACAAAATCAGATGGACGTGGTCCGAGGGCCAAACTCAACATTTCGGAGGTAAACGCTCCCCGAAAAGCTCTTAACGGGACGGAATCGCCGCGAAGAGCGAAGCTGCGAGATGGGTTGAGCAGGGATGTAATTGGAGCGCATGAAGGACATTATCGGAACCAAATGGGACTTCCAAGCTGTGAGCTGGAGCTTCTCTCTGTCAGACTCTCTACCTTCTCAGAGCCTGATGAGGCGCTGGGGGGAAATCTCCCGCCAGCCCTCGCCGAGGGGAATTTATGACCTACGGCTGAAGTTTTGGGGGGTTGGGGGGGATGGAGGGGGATCGGGGGGTGGGTCGGGGTCTCCCAGGACCAGACCACACTGTAGTTCACACACACATATTCACTCAGGCAGCTGAAGGCCAGAGCGATGTATTACCAGCCCATACTTCAGGAGACAAAGTGCTTCCTGTCGCTGATTCACTGAGAGACAGTCCATTCCTCATCTCCTTCTCCAGTTCTAAATCCTGACAGGACACAGCTTGACCTGGAGCTTCTCACTCTCAAGCTTCGTGAGAGTTATCTGGGGTAGTTTCACAAAAAAAAGAACAAGAACTGGAGAAATTTAGCAGTTCATCCCACATCAGAGTCAGATCTGATACTGTAAAGACAAGCCAGAATCAGATCAAGATGCAGGAAGTAATTAAGAAAAACTTGTGTACTGAGTGCAGCATGTAGTTTAGCTTTAGCATTGTCTTGTTGAGCAATGCATGAACATCTCTGAAAAAAGATCAAGTGGTCCTAAAAGCAACTTATGTCACTCAAAAAAATAAAAAATAAGAATAAAATGTGTCTCTGGTAATCTGGAATCTTTAAGTTTAGACTAAAGATGAACAGGTGAAATCAGTACTCAGGTGATTGTGGTCTGCTTGGTGTCATGTGGATGAGTGATATCATTGTGGGTTTTTTTCTTGGCAATGGAGTCCAGAGCTGGGGGAATCACTCTTAAGCTACTCTAACAATATTTTGAAAGCTTCCGCATTAATTTTAACCAGACTAGATATATTTCGATGACCTAATTGTGTATAGTCCGGGTTGTAGAGTGACGTAGCTCCAGTAAAGCTGGTGGAGATGTCCAGAGGAACCCTGAGGGGGCGGGGCTTTGGGTCGGGGAGTGTTGGGGGCAGCCAGCAGCCGAATACCGGCCATTCCCTGAAAAAATCCACCAAACCTGGCAGAAAATAAACATTCACAGACTTCATTTTCCCTCCAATTTACCATCGCTCACGCTCCCCATAACATTACAACCGCCGCTCGCTACAGTGAGCGTCAAGGCTGGTGGCCCTGCATTCACTCAACCTGACACACACACACACACACACTGCGTAACTGCTGCTAAATGCTAATTAGCGTTCTTCAGCCGGGCCCGGGAGAACCCAGCTCAGAGAGGTCCAGCCCGAAGGCTGAAGGCTCTGTTTGGAGAAGCAGAAACACTTTGGGCTGCAGGTTCTGAAAGTTTCTCGAAGCGTGAAGATCTCGGGTTTCAGCGCTCGCCCTTCACACTCCACTGAGCGTACATTACCATCAAACGCCGCTGTCGCCCCAACGCTCAGAGCAATGGCTGATTTATTCCCAGAGTTCCAGTTCAATCAGGACAAGCTCCAGCAGATAAAGGCTAAACGCTAACGGCTAAAACTGTGTAAAGTGCAAAGCTTCGATTAGTGTCAGAAGACTCTTTTTTCCACTTTGGAGCCACATCGTTTTGTGTGTTACAGGGACGTACTATAAAACTGCAAAGCATTGCTTTATTATTTACTGCTCATAATTTGTTAGTACTAGCATTAACACTGTAAAATAGAAGGAGCTCCGAAAAAAAAGACCTGGATCTGATTTTTGGGTTCAAACAGGTAAAAAGTGTCTGATTGCCCACCTGATGTCATTGTGGTTGACAACGGTTTAAACTTGAAAAAAATGCTTTGCTAAAAAAAAAAAAGCTCTCAAACACATTAAGAGACAAGAAATTCAAGTAATTAACTCTTGATGAGTTCAGCACAGCTGTTAACTGAAAGCCTGAATTCCAGGAGACTCTACCTCATGAAACTGACTGAGAAAATCCAGCAGAGATGTTCAAAACTGATCATCTAAACAAGAGGAGCTACTTTGAAGAATCTAAAATCTAAAACATGTTCTGGTTTGTTTACTAAACAATTCCATATGTTTTTCTTCATAGTTTGGATGTGTTTAGTATTTAGTATTGTTACAATAAGGAGAATCAAACAAAGCCAATTCAAAACCCCATGCACTGGCCTTAAATAGCACCAAACAGGAAGTGCTGTGATGTCACCTCCTGCTATTTTGGAGGGAAAACAGTCAATAAAAGTCCCCTCAAACAAACACAATGGTTTGTCAACTGAATAAAGACATGGATAACTCCCACCACAGCAATCAACCACAGATAAGTTCATTTTTTTTCGTATTCTCAGATTAGTTAGTTAAAATGTTGTGTTAATGCATCTCTGAACATAAAAATTATTTATTACATTAAATTATTAAGTTTTCTCATCTTCTATTGGTGAATAAACTACAAGCTACAAAACGTATTAGTTAGGTTATATGTTATTTTAAGCAACATGTTTCTGTGCATGTGATCTATTCTTTCAAATCTACTCTTTTAACACTGTAAAATCAGTGAACTTAATATATGTAGATATGCCAGGTAGCATTATATTAAAGATATTAAATAACTTAGTGAGTAAATAAGAAATGTAATGGAAAGATGTTGCTAATAAGCTTAAATTTGGTTGTTGCCTGAGGGCTATAGAGGGCTAATGTTAATGTTACAGTAATTTGTATATGCATCAATATAATAAAGTCCAGTTAAATCCAATCCAATAATAATCCTAAAATATTTCATTGTTGATATTGACCTTTTTGTGTCAAAAACACAATCGTACACAAAATAAACTCTAAATCACATAAAATTAGTTTATTACTTTGCCAACTTTGCCTTGTCAGCTTTAGAGTTGCCGTTTTTTGCCCCAGTGAGGTGGGCGGAGCTAAGCCACTCATTCTTTGGCTTGTAAACATATTCATTGGCTGGTTAGTGCTTTATTTTGATGAACAGTTAGTCTTAATTAATGGTAAGTGGAACACATCATTAAAAAAATGGAAATGGAAATGCATGATATCTATTGTAATGTATTCAGGGTTTAAAATGGTTAATTATGTAATAATAATAATAATGAAGCTGTAGAGATGTGAGGGTTAAACCCGGGCAGATACTGTATTTAATGGGGTGGATGGAGGCGGGGTGATTGGGGGGGGGGGGGGGTGATTTGATGGGGGGGTGATGGGGGTCTCTGTGTTCCCCCTGGGGGGAGGAGCTTCCCTCTGAGACTCAGTGAGAACTCCATGTTTCCATAATGACCCACAGTGACCTCACATAAACCCAGAGACTCCAGCTCAGCATCTGGACTGGTGGAGGACGGAATCACGGAAACACTGGAAACAAACTTGAAATGATCTTAAATGAAGATTAAATATCTGTCATTAATCATATACAGAATAGAAAACTACAATGATAAGATTATTAAACTTATTTCTAACGTATTTAAGTGTTTTAATAACTATATTTCTATTGGCAGATCATTTAACTCCTTTTTTAATATTCTGCTAAAAGAATAGAAGCCTTTTCGTATAGTAAAGGATAATATAGATGGATGCATGGACACTTACAGGTCAACAAGTAAAAATTAACTAGAACTCGGTCCTTAAATCTTCTTTTATATTATCTAGATTTATTCAAATGTTAGATGGATGGCTGAATGGATGGATACATGTTTAATAATTAATTGTTAAAGAGATAGATGACTCTTAAAACAAGTAAAAATTAGCAAGAAATTGATTATTATTATTATTATTATTATTATTATTATTATTCTGGCTGTATGAAATCAAATAAAGAAATACCTGGATAGACTGATTCATGAATGAAAAGATGGACAGATAAAGTAAAATGGATGGATGGATGGATGACATTTAAAAAAGTAAGAATCAGTAAGAAAAGGGTTTTTAATGTTGAAATCAGAATTAATAAATATGTCGACCACTTTAAAATCTAGAGGAATTCTCTTGTTCAGATATAATCTTTTTATATAGATGAATGAATGGATGGATGGATAAACAGATGAATTGAAAGTTCAGCAGCAATATTTACATTTTTCTATATTTCTGTACACTTCTAGAGCTGGAATTGTAGACAAAACTACCTCCACCATGTTTGAAAGCTGTACTTTATCCTGGCTTGATTTCACTGTTCTGTAGATGAAGCTCTATAGTACAGTACTGAACTTTGGGAACTCTACAGATTCAGTAATACCGCACACACTCAGCCCTCTGAACACCATACTGAGTGCTGATTGGTTGGTGTTGCTTCTACTGAGTGCTGATTGGTTGGCATTGCTTCTACTGAGTGCTGATTGGTTGGCATTGCTTCTGCTGAGTGCTGATTGGTTGGCGTTGCTTCTACTGAGTGCTGATTTGTTGACATTGCTTCTACTGAGTGCTGATTGGTTGGCATTGCTTCTGCTGATTGCTGATTGGTTTTGCATTGCTTTTACTGAGTGCTGAATGGTTGACATTGCTTCTACTGATTGCTGATTGGTTGGTGTTGCTTCTACTGAGTGCTGATTGGTTGGCGTTGCTTCTACTGAGTGCTGATTTGTTGACATTGCTTCTACTGATTGCTGATTGGTTTTGCATTGCTTCTACTGAGTGCTGATTGGTTTTGCGTTGCTTCTACTGAGTGCTGATTGGTTTTGCGTTGCTTCTACTGAGTGCTGATTGGTTGGCGTTGCTTCTACTGAGTGTTGATCGGTTGGTGTTGCTTCTACTGAGTGCTGATTGGTTGGCGTTGCTTCTACTGAGTGCTGATCGGTTGGTGTTGCTTCTACTGAGTGCTGATTGGTTTTGCGTTGCTTCTACTGAGTGCTGATCGGTTGGCGTTGCTTCTACTGAGTGCTGATTGGTTGGCGTTGCTTCTACTTATTACTGATTGGTTGGCGTCGCTTTTACTGAATGCTGATCGGATGGCGTTGCTTCTACTTATTGCTGATTGCTTGTGGTCCCTCTTATTGATTACTGATTGGTTGTTGTAACTGCTTCTAATCACTTATTGGTTGGTGTTTCTGCTACAAAGTAAAGTGGCCTCCGAGATTTCTGAAGGTGCAGAGGATGACTAAACACAGACTGCATCTGAACATGAGCATGGTTGTGGTTTGTGATGTAGGTCCTGGGGAGCGTCTGCATGGTGTTAGTTGGTGGTGAGGGTGTAGAGCGCTGTAATGTTCTGCAGACTCCTGCACTGCAGAGGATTACGTTTCAATCTGGAACTGTTGGGTAAGAGCTTTCTGATGGTTATAAATCACGCAGCACCATGGAAACCCGCTATACACACATATATACACTGGCAGACAGCCGGGCAGAAATGCCCTGTAATTATCTGTAATTATCCTCCTTAATTAGAGCTGTTAGGATCTTGTTGCAGTTTTATTGTTGGCTGCAGTTTGTGTGATTTTATTAATTTAGTTTCCGTCCCGTACGTGATCGATCTACGATATATTTAACCCCCAGCTGTTTCTCATATACACACACAACCCTCCAAACTCCGCCCCCTAACAAACCATGCCCCCAACAACCCCCACCCCCTCACACACCCCTAACAAACCCCACCCCCTCGACTCTGTACCACTACTCCATTACTCTCCATCACCTACTGGGTTCCTGATAATAGTGGTATTTTTGCTGCTGAGTGCTGATTGGTTGGCTTTTACTGTGAGTTGATTGGTCGGTGTAACTGCTTCAGTGTTTTTGGTTGGTGTTACTGAGTGCTTGGCACTTTGGTTGGCATTAGTGGGTGTTCATTAGTTTGTTTTACTGCTACTGTACAGGGATTGCTTTGTGTTACTGTCCGGTGATTGGTTACTGTCACTGAGTGTTGATTGGTTGGCATTACTTCTACTGAGTGTTAATTTGTTGGTGTTACTGCTACTGAGTGTTGATTGGTTGGCATTACTGGGTGCTGATTGGTTGGCATTACTTCTACCGAGTGTTAATTGATTGTTGTTACTTCTACTGAGAGTTGATTTGCTGTCATTATTGCTACTGATTGCTAATTGATTGGTTGGCATCACTGCTACTGAGAGTTGATTTGCTGTCATTACTTTTACTGGTTGGTGTTGCTTCTACTGAGGGTTGATTGGTTGGCATTACTGTTAATGGGTGCTGATTGGATGGCATTACCACTACTAAGTGTTGATTTGGTTGGCATTACTGCATGTGAGTGTTGATTGGTTGTTCTCCCTGCTACTTAGTGTTGATTGGTTGACTGCTACTGAGTCTTGATTTGTTGATGTTACTACATGGTGACTGGTTGGCATAACTGCATCTTAGTTTTACTGCGTGGTGATTGGTTGGTGTTACTGCTGAGTGCTGAATGATTTGTGTAACCGTTACTGTGTCTTAATAGGTTGGCATTACTGCTTGAGTATTGATTGGTTGGTGATAATGTGCAATGATTGGTTGAATTGACTGCTACTGAGTGCTGATTTGTTGTTCTCGCTTGTAGGGACGGTTGATTGGTAGGCGTTACTGCTATTTCCTACTTCCTTGGCAGTAGAGGCCTGTTGTGAAGTTGGAAAGTTCATGTAAGCTCATGCTGTGATTTGGTTTCTTCTGTTTTAAGACTGGAAGAGGGACCTGAACCCAGTTTAATGTTCAGACTGAAGCCGTGAGCGGCGCCTCCACCGGGAACGGACTACACCTTGTTTCTGAACCGGCAGGTGCGGCTCCACCTGAGACTGGTGTAATATAAACTGCATTAAAGTCACTGGGAACAATTCATTAAGGGAATGTATAAAGCAGAAACAGAAGGGAGCAGTGTGATGACAGATTAATGAGGTCAGTGAGGTCTCAGAGCACCACACCCTGCAGAGTAAAAACACCCCCACCTCCTCACTGTACCCCCCTACTGTACTATACTAAACACCCGCTATAGCATATATAGCCTGACTACAACGCTAAAACCTCACCCTGAAATAGTCTTCTAATGGTGAACAGTTGGGCAGTAAAGCTTTTGGCACTTTATGATGTTGCAATTCCTTCTCACAACATTCAAATGATGTTCAGGCACTTAGGATAGGTGACGAAATGGTTCAGTTGTTATTTTTTCTGTTCTTTCTGTGAACATGATATTTTTTATCATTATTTTCTATTTCTAAACTCTCTACACATCTACTGTGGAGAGATCAGGACTGTAGGTTTGTCAGTTCAGTATCTGAACCCTGTGGTGTGGTGTGTGTGGTTTAGCATTGTCTTGTGTTGAAATGTTTGCATGGATGTTAATAGCGTATTTTGATTTAAGATCTCTATGAATGTACTTTTCTGCGTTCGTGTACTGACACGCCCCCCATACTACAAAGTTGTTGAGAACATTCTGAATGACAATTTCATCCAAAAAAGATCTGATACTGACTAATCTGAGCACAATACACTGTAAAAAAGAAAAAGTTGAAAAAACTCAACATTTTAAGGTGATTACTGCGCTAGATTTGAGTTTTGAGCTCAACAGTTGCCAATTAGAAGTCATTAGTTAAGATAATTCATTTTATGCATGTATAAAAACTTCAATTTGTATGAAGTATATGACTCACCAATGTAAAAATACTTTTTGTTTTATGATCTATGTATTGCAGGTTTCCTTGGTGACTCTTTTTACATTAATCAAATTCACGTTGTGGCCCAACATTGTGGCATTTACTTTTTGCTAATTGGTTTGGAGTTTCTTTTACTTTGTGCTAATTGGTTGGAGTTGCTTTTACTTAGTGCTGATTGGTTGGCGTGGCTGTTATTGAGTTCTGAAAGGTGTTTAAAATCTCTTGTTCAGGTGGTTCTATCAGCTGTTGTTGAAGGACTGTTCCTGATGCAGTTTGGTTGGGATTGAAGTCCCAAACAGTTCTTTGATGTGTTGAGTTTTTGGTTTGGGGTATTAAGACATAAGCATGGCTATAATAAGTAGAATGCTGCAGGAGATGCCATAAACATTAATTACCTGTCTAATCTCAGTTTGATCCTCTCACTCAAGCTCCCACTTGGAAAACGACTAGGTCAGAAATCTAGATCTCCAGAACACCAGGCACCAGGTTTTGCATTCATGTTTCTGGTATGCAGTGGATATAACCTATAAAAATGGCTCCCAAAATGGGTCTTGCCACAAAAGAACTCTCCTGAAGTCTCTCTAAAGCAAATCTTGGGTAGTGTACCTCCTGGTAAGAGATCGTTGATTGGTAGACATGCCTCTACGATGCACCTAAAGAGATTTTTCACAGTTGACAAACTTTGAGAGAAGCAGGATGGTAACTGACTGGAAACCAGAGTCTCGTAGTGATGCTTCAATCCTGTATTTGATGTGGACTGAAGAGTTCACACTGTAAACTGCTGGTGTGATTGATAATCTGAGGAGCATCTCATATGGGAGTTGAATCAATCAGATGTTTTGCTTAGTTGACAGACTTTAATAGAAGTGGGACACTAATTGACTGGAAACCAGGTTCTGTTTGGGATCCAATAATGGTTGGGTTCAAATTTGGATTCTCGTGGTGATGCTTTAATCCTGCTTTTGATCTGGACTGAAGAGTTCACACTGTAAACTGCTGGTGTGATTGATGATCTGAGGAGAATCTCATACACTGACAGTCGGTCACCCCTAGTAGTGATAGAAGGAACACAAACAGCTTAGCCATTTGTGCAGAACTTCTAACTGATAGCAGCATTTTTCAGCAGGTTAATGTTCACTCTATAATACGTACACAATAATTTCATCAACATTTTTAAATATCGTGAACGGTATAATACCCTAAAATATCGTGCCATATCACCCATCCCATTTCCATTATATATCTACTAAAGACAGATCAAATCTGTCCAGTATTGTTTATTTTACTTTAATCCTGGATATATGAAGATAATTGAAGTGCATTTTTATTACTATCATGACATTCTGGATCATTGACTTCTGTTAGAAATCTGATAAAATTCTTGTATTTTTTTTATATCTCACTTGGGCGTGTGCAATATTATATTGTATGTAATAATTTTTTTTCTTGCAGTGTATATTTTTGAAATATTTTTTTTACATTGTCAGATCGCCAAGAGTATCGTTATCGCAAAAATACCATGAAATATCGTGATATTCTTTTAGGGCCATATCGCCCACCCCTAATTGCAGCACTTCCTTGTCCTGCCTGCTCCCCAGATTTATCACCAATCCAGCATTTATGAAGCAGCTGGGACTCTGCAGCTTCAGCTTCAACCTATGAGTGTAGAGCTACAGGATCTACAGGCCCAGCTGTAGCAACATCTGTGGGTAAATGTGCTGCAGGATCCATACAGAACCTGTAGAACCTCCAAACTCAACCCTCTCAATCTCATCTTATATTCAGCATAGAGGAACCAACAGGAGCCTCATTTATATTTAATACATTTTTCCTCAATAACCTTAATTTTTTTCACTTTAATATTATAATTATTTACGTATAATAGTTGTAATGGAGTTCCCTTTACTTTAATATGTATCAGGTTTCTGCTGGGGTTGTTTGGGACATTGGATGATCTCGTCAAGTCGTGTCCTCGGTGCAGAATTACATCCAGCTGACTGTATTTAACAGGGTGGACAATCTGCGTCAAATATATGATGCTAATACTGAGTCTTTCCCAACACACACACACATTATGAGCAAGTTTATGATGTCATTAAGCAGTTATTTGACAGGGCGCAGCGTTGAGCTGACCGGCTGTGTGGGTTTTAATTAATCAGAACACAGTTAAAACTCTGATCTGTTCAGAAGAAAAATAGGCTTGGAATTAAACATGCACTAGTGTTTTGTTGTAATGTGATCAGTGTGTAAATAGTGCACTCTTAACTGAACACATTCCTTACAGTACTGAAACCAAGTGATTATTAGTGAATTGATTGAATTGAACAATCTGCAGATTTGTATCATAGTTCTACATGGAACCAATTGCTTTATTTTAGGAACCCTTGAATGACAACATTTGTTATGGGTCATGTCAAGTGGTTGCTGTGGTACCCTTTGAGTTTTCCTGTGTATTTGTATCATTGTGACGTACAGTAAGCAAAAGCTTTGCGCCTATATATTTGCATGGACGAAAAAAAATCACAATCTTTTTTACAATGCGCAATGTCAATGTCTTTATTCTTATTTTTTTTTCCTGCCAGATTTTTTGACAAAGCAGCGATTGACAATAACATGGGCATCTAAGGATATGATATCACAACACATTGCCCACCAAAGAAATTATGTGACTATATCAAGACTATCCTCTACAATTCTTTTCAGCATCTGTGTTACTGAAGAGGATAAGATACTCCTAAATAGTAAATAAGAGGAATTAAGGATGTATTGGTGTCAGTTTCACACAATTTAATAACCAATACCACAGGTTTGTTAACCCTATTCATTTGATTTTAGTAAGTTCAGTAAGTTTAATTGGAAGGTGAGTCTCAGGAAATTTAGAGCAACTTTGTTGCAATATAAATATCTATATTTGACTCCTTAAAAATGAAAAAAGAGTTTCTTTTATTTTACCAAATTGAAAACCTCTGGAATATATTCAAGAGGAAGATGGATGATCACAAACCATCAAACCACCAAACTGAACTGCTTGAATTTTTACACCAGGAGTAAAGCAGCATAAAGTTATCCAAAAGCAGTGTGTAAGACTGGTGGAGGAGAACATGATGCCAAGATGCATGAAAACTGTAATTAAAAACCAACCAGGGTTATTCCACCAAATATTGATTATTTCTGAACTTAAAACTTGTTTTCTTTGCATTATTTGAGGTCTGAAAGCTCTGCATTTTTTTTGTTATTTCAGTCATTTCTCATTTTCTGTAAATAAATGCTCTAAATGAGAATATTTTTATTTGGAATTTCTGAGAAATGTTGTCTGTAGTTTATAGAATAAAACAACAATGTTCATTTTATTCAAACATAAACCTATAAATAGCAAAATCAGAGAAACTGATTCAGAAACTGAAGTAGTCTCTTCATTTTTTCCAGAGCTGTATATAGTTAGATGAATGGACGGATGAATGGATACGTTATTGATGAGTTCAGAAATATAAAGGAGTAGCCTGTTGGCAGCAGCATTAACCGGGTCACGGCACCACTTTTTACTCTGTCTGGATGTATCACCCCTTGTTTCTTGGGCTTTCTGACCAGCTTCTAACTTACTTCTTACTAACTTATCACACTTTGGTAGGTTCTCAGTCACATAGCCCCGGTCCAGTTCAGCAGTTCCGTGGGTAAAAATGTGCCATCGTCATCTTCACACACTTTCCTCACTGCGTCATGTGATCTGCGGTGGTTCCAGACTGGCCGGGACTGCGGCTCCTTGTTGCGGAGGGAAGCGCTGGGTGGAAACGCCCGAGGGCAGTGGAAAACCCACCCGTGTGAACTGTCAGCACCAGATAGCCGCAAGAGCAGCTAATCTACACCCCCCCCAACCTCCACCAACCTCCACCCTCCTCCCCCCGCCAGCCCACACCGCCCTCGGTGGCACCCCCGCTCTTCCTACTGTGGTGTAATGGATCAGGCGAGGAAATATCCCAACGTGAATTGCCACTGTGTGCCTGGGGAAGGTGGAGGACGATTGGATGGAAAAGTGGTGTTTAATCAGACTGCCTGACTGAACTTTTAAACTATTTAACATACCTATCAGTCAACCTTTATTTTCAGTAGTAACTCTCATTTTTAATGCGCCAAGCATTTACAAATTTACAAATAGCATTAGAAAATCCACAAACAGTTATAATTTAATTAAGCATAACTAAAATAAAAGCAGTCAAATTAAGAGATTTTTTTTTTCTTGCTTGTTATTTTTAAATTATTCTAAAGAATGTGAACAGTAGCAATAAAATAAAAAGGTAAAACTTCACCAATTAGCACGAAGACTAATCGAACCTTGAGGTACAGGGTAATCTGCACTGGATTAGTTCCATGGATAATGTTGTTAACACGTGATGGAATCTTATACCCCACCAATAAGCACTAAATCTGAGCTTATTTTGCTAAGAAAACCTGTAAGCCTATAGCACAACAATTAACAGTAATTTATATAATTAGCACTAGAGCTACAGTATTATTGTAGTTAACAAGTAATGAAAGTTTAGCACAAACCCAACTTTTACATCAATAATAAACAGAATAGTAAATAAAATAACATTGCTGTTCCCGTAAATGAGCTGCTGGAGCTCCTTCACAGCGTCAACCAGCAGCTCAGTTTCCTCTGCTGAGAAGAGTTTGTTGAACACGTCCAGGTAGCTGCACCGTTACAATAGCAATCCACCAAACTCAGAGCTCACCTGGTCTACTGTTAATGGGAATGATGAGCAAGAGACGCTCTGATTGGTTTATTTCACGTTACGCCCAAAATTAACCACACCTTGAGTGTGTAGTATGTAATGTTGTAATTGGAGTGCAGCCTTGTATTGATGTATTTTAACATAGCAATGCATCATCACTTCTTTTTAGTAATAAATGGGTTATGAAATGTATATTAAGTGCACTAACCTTGCAAATCCACACATCTGGGCTGCAGCTTGTGTTTTCTACAACATTAAAGAGAAAGTGACATACGACCAGAGTAAGATACCAAACTCATCTCAGCTGATCAGTATTGACAAACTATCGCTTTAAAGGCTCGGGACGGGCCCAGGCAGGCGCGGAGGTCCGACATATGGATGGACGAGCTGCATTAAATCATAGCATTGTTCACGAGGTGTTGACACGGTGCTCGTAACTGAATATTCCAGTTCCCAAACAATGGAAAGTAAATCAGTTAATCAGCCTCTCCCCACTTATAAAGCAGCAGAGCAAACACAGGCCTGTTTGTACAATGAGTAAGAACTGGGCCGGATGGACACATCCCAGTAAACGCAGCGAGACCAAAGCCCAGTGATTTCATATTCGCCCAATCGCTGCCAGATCGGCCGGGGCAGGTCGGTGGCGGGCGGCGCTCGAGGACTGGGGCAGCGCGGGGGTTTGATAGATGAAGCTGGTGTCCGATACAGATATAATGGCTGGTGTTATGAATACAGTATGAGGAACAGATGTTCCTCTCAGACGTTTTAAACAATGAATAAAAGATAAAATCCTGGGCGCGAGAGTTCCAGAGTGTTGCAACCTCACATAATCTGTCTTCATAATTTCACAACTGCAGACCCGGCAGCTCCGAGGAACGCCGGGAAAGGCTTAGCGCCTGATCGGCTGACCGTGTTCATTAATATCCGCCTGTAATCTGCAGCTGAGCTCAGTTCTGCTATCAGATCTGTTACCAAATCATTCATCTAGACCTAAAACAGTAAATCGGACTGGAGGACTGGCCTGCTGTCAAGCGCTGTGCTGTTTTCTGAGGTTTTACTAAGGTTCGCTGATGACGCTGTTCGTTATTTGTGATTGCAATCATGTAACGAAAAAATTAAAAACTTCGCTCGATGTTGCATATGTTGCTTTAATGCTACAAACCATGACGGAACCTGGCATTTGAGTCATCTGGAATACTGATCAATCTGAGCACAATACACTATGCTTCCATTGGAAGCTGTGGTCTAATGAAGTCATCCTCTCCGTCAGTCTCTTTGGAGATCTTCCACCTTCTTTCCCCGGCGAGTCTCTGAAGTCAGAGATGAGCCGATGTGCCGGGGCGAGCTCTCGCAGAGCCGCCGTACGAGGGGCTGATCAAAGCTCCACCCGACGCCCCACCAGAGTAGATAAATACACACTTCCTCCCTTCCCCCGGCCCGGGTTCTCACACACACCCGGCACAGAGGAAATGGCCCGCCACATCAAGAGCCCTCGGCTGCCCGACACCAGGCCCAGATCCCGCTCCAGCTTCCCGTATGGAGATGCGAGAGGCGGCTGCCAAGTCACTGCGAGAGCGAATGAGTGGGGTTTAATTGCACGCGAGCGAACTCATGTTATTCCGATGGTTTGGGGTCTGTGTGTGAGTGTGTGTGAGTGTGTGTGAGTGTGTGTGAGTGTGTGTGAGTGTGTGTGAGTGTGTGTGAGTGTAGAGGGGAAAGACTCGGAATTTCCCACCAGTGCTTCTGTAATCCTGGACATCAGAGCAACTGTTGACAACACCTTCCTCCTCAAACACTCCTATAGGATGACGTTTCTGATAAAGTGGCCACAGTGAGTGGAAACAGAAGGTACTTTGGGTGTTTCTAATAAAGTGGCCACTGTGAGTGGCAGCACTAGACTGGCGTTTCTAATAAGTTGGGTATTGGCTGAGAATTTAAGTTATGTTACATTAGAGTCTCCTAGTAGAACTTTTGTCCTTTCTAGCCTTTAGGCAATGGGTACTCCAGTACTAGACAAGGTGTTTCTAATAAAGTGGCCACATGCCTGGCAGTGGTAAAGTAGGTGTTTCTGTTAAAGTGGCCCCAGTGAGTGGCAGCACTGGAGAAGGTGTTTCTAACAAAGTGGCCACAGTGAGTGGCAGCACTAGACTGGCGTTTCTAATAATTTCGGGATTGGTTGAGAATTTAGGGGATGTTTCTTTAGAGTCTCCTGGTAGAACTGTTTTCCTTTCTAGCTTTTAGGCCAGGGCTATTCCAGCACTAGAGAAGGTGTTTCTAACAAAGTGGCCACAGTGAGTGGCAGCACTAGAGTAGGTATTTCTAATAAAGTGGCCACAGTGAGTGGAAACAGAAGGTACCGTAGGTGTCTCTAATAAAGTGGCCACAGTGAGTAGCAGCAGTAGAATAGGTGTTTATAATGAGTGGCAGCACTAGAGTAGGTGTTTCTAATAAAGTGGCCACATGCCTGGCAGTGGTAAAGTAGGTGTTTCTAATAAAGTGGCCACAGTGAGTGGCAGCAGGTAGACTGGTGTTTCTAAGGTGGTAGAGAATTTAGGGTATATTTCTTTAGAGTCTCCTGGTAGAACTTTTTCCCTTTCTAGCTTTTAGGCCAGGGCTATTCCAGCACTAGAGAAGGTGTTTCTAATAAAGTGGCCACAGTGAGTGGCAGCACTCGAGTAGGTGTTTCTAATAAAGTGGCCACAATGAGTGGCAGCACTAGAGAAGTTGTTTCTAATAAAGTGGCCACAGTGAGTGGCAGCACTCGAGTAGGTGTTTCTAATAAAGAGGCCACAGTGAGTGGCAGTGGTGTAGTAGGTGTTTCTAATAAAGTGGCCACAGTGAGTAGCAGCAGTAGAATAGGTGTTTATAATGAGTGGCAGCACTAGAGTAGGTGTTTGTAATAAAGTGGCCACATGCCTGGCAGTGCTGAAGCAGGTGTTTCTGTTAAAGTGGCCCCAGTGAGTGGCAGCACTAGAGTGGTGTATCTAATAAAGTGGCGATTGTTTGGAAATTTAAGTGATGTTGCCTAAGAGTCTCCTTGTAGAACTTTATTCCTTTCTAGCCTTTAGGCCAGGGCTACTCCAGCACTAGAGTAGGTGTATGTAATAAAGTGGCCGGTGAATGGCAGCGGTAGAAAATGTGTTTCTGATAAAGTGGCCACAGTGAGTGGCAGCAGTGTAGTAGGTGTTTCTAATAAAGTGGCCACAGTGAGTGGAAGCACATGGTAAAGGTAGGTGTTTTAATAAAGTGGCCACAGTGAGTGGCAGCGGTGTAGTAGGTGTTTCTAATAAAGTGGCCACAGTGAGTAGCAGCAGTAGAATAGGTGTTTATAATGAGTGGCAGCACTAGAGTAGGTGTTTGTAATAAAGTGGACACATGCCTGGCAGTGGTGAAGTAGGTGTTTCTGTTAAAGTGGCCCCAGTGAGTGGCAGCACTAGAGTGGTGTTTCTAATAAAGTGGCCACAGTGAGTGGCAGCAGGTAGACTGGCGTTTCTAAGGTGGTAAATGGTCGAGAATTTAGGGTATATTTCTTTAGAGTCTCCTGGTAGAACTTTTTCCCTTTCTAGCCTTTTGGCCAGGGCTACTCCAGCACTAGAGAAGGTGTTTCTTATAAAAAGGCCACAGTGAGTGGCAGCACTAGAGTGGTGTTTCTAATAAAGTGGCCACAGTGAGTGGCAACAGGTAGACTGGTGTTTCTAATAAAGTGGCCACAGTGAGTGGCAACAGGTAGACTGGTGTTTCTAATAAGGTGGTAAATGATCGAGAATTTAGGGGATGTTTCATTAGTCTCCAGGTAGAACCTTTTTCCTTTCTAGCCTTTAGGCCATGGCTACTCCAGCAATAGAAAAGGTGTTTCTAATAAAGTGGCCACAGTGAGTGGCAGCGGTGGAGTATGTGTTTCTAATAAGGTGGTAAATGGTCAAGAATTTAGGGGATGTTTCATTAGTCTCCAGGTAGAACCTTTTTCCTTTCTAGCTTTTAGGCCAGGGCTACTCCAGCACTAGAGTAGGTGTTTCTGTTAAAGTGGCCGGTGAGTGTATATTAGAGTAGATTGCTGTGTAAACAGTGGGGTAACAGTGGAACCGTTAGCAGGTGAGGTTGTTGGGCAGGGTGAAGGACTGGCTGCGGTCGCTCGGGTTTTCGAGGTTTCGTTGTCTCAGGTTTGTTTATTGAGATTGGACGGACTCTCAGCTGTGGAGCTGAGGCTGGATGTCGGCATCTGCATCAGGATTTCGCTCTCATTAATCACCTTCTGCACGAGTTTATTATCCAGCGGGAGAAATGCTGCTCGCGCTGCCAAGAGGAAGCAGAGGCAGTTTCCTCAGCGCTGGACCTGAGTAATCATGTCACCAGGTTAAACAGGTGTTATTTGTTTTGTTAAAAAAAAAGTGTTGTCACTATCGTAATGGCGACAAAAGTACACCTTGCGTAGCTTGAAAAGCACAAAAGTCATGTACTAATTCTCTTAATTAATTATGGGTGTGGTTCATTTTGGGCATAATGTGAAATAAACCAATCAGCATGTCTCTTGCTCATCATTCTCTTTAAGAGTAGATCAGGTGAGCTCTGTCTTTGGTGGATTGCTATTGTAACGGTGCAGCTACCTGGACGTGTTCAACAAACTCTTCTCAGCAGAGGAAACTAAGCTGCTGGTTGACGCTGTGAAGGAGCTCCAGCAACTCATTTACGGGAACAGCAATGTTATTTTAAAAGTTGGGCTTGTGCGCTGCTGATGCTGCAGTGTTGCCAAGATAGCGATGAACGTCTGACTGTTGACCTCTGTCTAGGTTGTATTCAGTCAGTGGCCAAGATGGCAGTAGTCTAGAAATTTACCTGAACACACCTAATTTCCAGATCACCACGCCCATCAGTGTAGATATATGGAGTGAAAATAGACTGTTGGCGGGGTTTGAGATAGCAATGAGCATCACAACAGCACCTTGAGCAGGGTGTAAGATGGGGTTCATGGTCTTGAAGACAGAACACAGAACACTTCATTATTACGTAATTTGCCAGTTTTGACCCTTGTAATCTGGTAGCGTATACGAGTTAGCAACTCAACCTGAAGTGGTCTTAACAACCAATAAAATCAAAGCACAAAAAATTAGATACAAGTAGTTTTCTTCATATCTAGCACTCTGGTGCTAGTACATTTCTAATGCTGCTGTATTTAAGGTGGAACAGAAATAATAAGCTAATATCTGTTATGTATATAGTGTAGCTTCCATGCACTTCTGTGTTGCTCACATCTAGCGCCCCCTGCAGCCTGTACAGTCCATTTTCAGCAGAATAATATTCACCCACACACAGCAAAAGTTTCCCACAAATGTCTCTGCCAGATTGCAACACATGTGGGAGCCTGTAAGACCTCCATACCCAACTGTCTCAATAATCTTATATCCAGTATAGAGGATCCAACATGGTCTAAACTTATTCTCCTTTATATTACAGTACAGTTTTCCCCATCGTTACACTCACATATAAAGATTCATGCAATCCCAGCAGCTCTGGAATGGTGCAGGAAGGCACAATAGCACTCCGGGGGGACGTTCTCTGGAAAAATCTACAGGAATTGCATGATGCAATCATGTTAACATGGACCAGAGTCTCAAAGAAATGTTTCCAACGTCTTGTGAAATCCATGCCATGAAGGATTGAGGCTGTTTTGAGAGCAGAATGAGCCCAACCCAGATTTAGCATGTTTCTAATAAAGTGCCTAGTGAATGTAAATTATGTTGGACAGAGTATTTGTTTTAGGACTTCAGAAACATTGGAGGATATCTTGATAGAAGACAGGAAGGAATGGGAGGTTGAACAGAAAGTAGCATTTGTATAATGCCTACTGGCATTATTTAAAAAAAAAAATCTGTGAGCGCTTTAGTATCGAATTAAATTGGTGGTATGGATGTAGTGGCAGTAAAAACATTCTTACAGATTTGATTCCTGTAAAGCTGCTCTGGCTGTAGAGCAGTATGTAGAGCTGTTGTTGTTTTATAGTAGTGTTTACAGTAAAGCTGCTCTGGCTGTACAAAACTGTTTGTTGTGGAGCTGCTTTTGCATTAGAGAAGAGTTGACCATGAAACTGCTCTTGCAGTAGAGACAAGTTTATTGTAGAGCTGCTCTGGTTGGAGAGAAGTGTTTACAGGGAAGTTATTCTGGCTGAAGATAACTTTTCGCTCTGGGCCTGCTCTTGCTTTAGAGAGGAGTTTGCAATGGAACTGCTCTGGCAGTTAGAACTGCCTACACTAGAGCTTCTCTGGCAATAAATAACTGTAAATAACTGTTGCTGTAGAGCTGCTCTGGGTATAGAATAGTGTCCCCTCTCGAGATATTTGAGTTGAAGAGAAATATGTTGTAGAGCTGCTCTAGCTGTAGAGAAGTGATTGTGGAGTAGCTCTGGTTGTAGAAAAGTGATGTTTATGGAGCTGCTCTAGTTGTAGAGAAGTGATGGCTAGAGCTGCTGCAGCTATATACAAATTATGACTGTAGAGCTGCTCTGTCTGTATAGAAGGGTTTTTTCATGGAACTGCTCTGGCACTACAGAACTGATAACTCTAGAGCTGAGCTGCTCTGGCTATAAGAAACTGTGTGGTGGAGCTTGTAGTCGAGAAGCTGCTCTGTCTGTAGAGAACAGTTTTCCATGAAACTACTCTGGCAGTAAAGAACTATTAACTCTAGAGATACTTTGGCTTTGTAGAACCAATAACTCTCTGCTCTTGCTGTAGAGAACAGATAACTCCAGAGCTGTGCTATATAGAACTGATGACTCTAGATCTTCTCTAGCTGTAGAGAATGAATAATTCTAAGCTGCTCTGGCTGTAGAAAACTGATAACGCTAGAGCTGCCCTGGCTATAGAAATCTAATAACTCTAAATATGCTCTGGCTGTAGAGAACTGATGACTCTAGACCTGCTCTGGATGTAGAAAACCGATAACTCTATAGCTGCTCTAGCTGTAGAAAACTGACGACTCTAGAGCTGCTCTGTCTGTAAAAAACTGATAATTCCAGAGCTGCCCTGGCAGTAAAGAATTGATAACTTTAGAGCTGATCTGGCTGTAGAGAACCAATAACTCTAGAGCTGCACTTGCTGTAGAAAACTGATAACTCTAGAGCTTTGCTTGCTGTGGAGAACTGTTTGTTATAGCTGTAAATAATACTTAATGGAACTGCTCTGGCTGTAGGGAAGTGTTCACTGTAGAGCTGCTCTGGTTGTAGAGTTCACTTTAGGCTGCTGCTCTGTTTTAAGGTATTCTGGTTTGTCTTCGGATGCTCTGCAATATGTTTTATTTTGTTTAGTTTCAGTTTTAACCAAATATGTCTTTTTTTTTTTTGTGCACCTCTAGCCTGAACAGATATAAATACAAAAATATAAACACAGCCACACACACGTCCTCCAGTGTGGCACGGCGGCGGGCAGCAGCTGAGGGCATTAAGTGGATCTGGGTGAGTAATGGGTGAGGGAACGCCGGCGCGGTGTTATATCAGCCTCTCGGAGCTCTGCGCTGTTTTATTCCTGCTGTCAGGAAATCGAAACAGGCCCGTAAATTTCTCCACCTGTTTAAAGGCCTTTCATGTCTTTTCCGTTTTTCTCCGCTGGTTGAACCGCTGGCGGCGCTGGGTAAATCCGCGGGCGGCGCTGGGGTTCTGCTGAGCTCTGCTGCTGCCGGCGGAGACTCTGAGTCACGGCACAGATGCATCTCAGGCAACACCTAATGTTTTCTATTCGGACGTCATGTTTACAGCATGCGTCAGATTCCCCCGCCCACACCCCGCCGTAACACTAACTAACAACAATACAACACCACGGCAACACCACCTTCTGACCCCTAACTCATTCGTCTCATTATATCTCAATAAACATAATTACATCTCTTTAAATCTGATTATATTTCATTTTATTAACTCTGATTATATCTCATTATACTTTTATCTGATTCTCATTAAAGCTGATAATATATTATATCTTATTAAATCTGATTATATCTTACTGTAATAACTCTGATCTCATCTTATTATATCTCAGTATATCTCGTTATATCTAGTCATACCTTATTATCTCTATTTCTGATCATATATCATTTAAATTTAATTGTGTCTCATCTCGTTAACTCTGATTATTTCTCATTATATCTTATTACATCTGACTTAATCTGATAAACAGATCTGACACATTGAATAATAACTGTGTAGTTACATATTAATAACACATGTAATACAGAGTAACTACTAGATAAAGTAGAATAATGTGAATAGTATTTTTTAGTATTCAAATTTGATCACAGCCCTAATTACACACCACACAAAAGCTGTTGCAGAAATATAAATTTATACACAACTTATTGAAGCTGACACATGTGATTACACATGCAGTTGTTAAATTTAATGTTGAACAACGTGTACTGCAGTAGTTACTATTATTACATGTGTTATTCATGTGTAACTATGCAGTTATTAGATCCTTATCAATTTATAATAATTTATGAATTATAAAGTGGGGTCATCACTTTTATTTTTATTTATGTGTATATGTGTGTATTTAGAAGTGTGTAAATTAAATGGAAACTAACATTTATGAGTTAATACAGTCATTTTATCAGCAATACAATATTAAACATAAATTTAAAAAAATAAGATACAAATCTTGGATTCTCACGCTTTATTTCAATATAAATCCTGGTAAAGCGTGAGTTTGGTAAATGATAAGATCTGAGCCGCACAGTGAGGATATAAATAAAATTCCTCTGGTACTAATTGCAGTTAAACTGCTTGTAGTTAGTGGTGAAACATAGTTTGGAGTGATTTTTGCTCGGAGACTCGCTGACCAGAGTCTGGCTGGTGTGAAAGACGAGAAGGAGAAAAACATCAGGATTTCATTCAGACGAACCGCGGCGATCACATGCCTGTCTGGATCTGAACCACGGGGGCGTCTGTCCATCAGAACCAGCCCACAATCCCCTCCACCCTCCGTCTTCTGGATATTACACTCTGATAAAACCTCCCAGCCATCAGGCAGCTTCAGGCATCCCTCAGGGCTCGGTCAGTGGACCCCTTTTATTTCCTCGTATATACACTTACAGTATATAGACAAAATCACTGAACAATACAGTCTAAACCGTCACTTTTCTACTGAATAAAACCTCTTCTTTAAAACCTAGATGGCTTAAGGCATCCCTCAGGTCTTTGTCATTAGTCCGCTTTTGTTTTCTCATGCATTTTTTGTTTCTTTATTTATGCAATTTTATAATCCAAATTACTCTAACACAATTCTTTATCCTCACTCTTCTATTGTGTAAAACTTCTCTAATAACTCTTTAAGTAGCTTTAGGTGTCCCTCAGGGCACTGTCAATGGTCCCCTTTCATTTGTTTGTACACTGTATACACTTACAGACCAAATTGCTCAGCAAAACTATATAAAACCTCTAATACCTGTTTAGGTGGCTATATGTATTCCTCAGGACTCAACAGTGTCAACAGTCCTCTTTTATGTCCCTATATATATATATATATATATATATATATATATATATATATATATATATATATATATATATATATATATATATATATATATATATATATATGCACATATATAGACCGGTGAGCACTACAGTCTTCACCTTCAGTCATTTATTGAATAAAACTTCTTTAATACCTGTTAAGGTGGATTTATGCATCCCTCAGGGCTCTGTCATTGGCCCCCTTTAGTTTCCGCATATAAACACTTTTATATAGGCTAAATTACTCAGTTACATGCTCCTTCTTTACACACTTCAACTAAAAACTTTTTTAATGCCTCTTTAGTTGGTTTCAGGAATCCCTCAGGGCTCGGTCACCAGCCCTTTTTCATTTCTATAAACACTCTGAATAGCAGCGTGATGAACAGATGGTCAGATAGATGTTCTTACTGTTTTAAATAAATGTTGGACTTCTGATCTCTACCCTGAAGGATAACCCCCCCCTCCCCCCTTCTGTCTCTCCGTCCCCATGTTTCAGTCCTGTAAACAGCCTCAGAAAATGAAAACATGTTGTTTGGTTTGTGGTTACAGCAGTAGAGTGTTGGGCAATATTGGATCAGACTGGGGGAGGTTCATCTCATCTCATTCAGAATCCAGAAAATGATTGAGTGTCTGATATTAATTTATATTATTATTATATTTTATCTTCATCTTGCATTACATACTAATTAAGGTCTTATTAATTCACAATTTAACTTTTTTGATGAACAAAGACATTATACAAAGACAGTATTTCGCAAAACTAGATACCATCCATAATTATTTATTTATTATTTCACTGTTACATTTCAGATTGCCTTTTTTTGTGTCCAGAGTGGCAAACAGTCACTGTTCCTGTAGTCTGGAAACATCAGGTGGAATTCTCATCTTGTAATCAGAAATTGGTAATAGTTGATTAGTTGATCGGTATTGATCATTAGCAGCTGTGCAGTACAGACGGTTTGGTGTGGTGAGGTGATGGGAGCTCTCGCTGTGGTTTATAAAATGTATGGGAGCGTGAGGCCGAGGGTCCATGCCCAGCGGTGGTGGAGCGGCGGTGATGCTGGTGTTTCCAGTGGGGAATGAGCGGCGTTTTCCTGCCGGAGCGCCGAAGGTCAGCGCACTTCCAGCCCCTCCGTAGCCACCGACACGCTCGTTTATTTTCCTGCAGTCCTCTGAGGAATGCTGCAGCACTGTTTGGCAGGGAGTTTTCCTCCTCTCTTCCCTCTTCCTCCTCCTCTCCACCCCTCCCTCACTCTCTTGCTCTCTCGCTCTCTCCCCCTCACTCTCTCGCTCGCCCCGCCGCTGGAGGCCCTGAGCCCCGGCAGGTTGGGTTTGTTTTGGCTTTCTCTGCTCTCTGACATACCTGGGAAGGGCAAGGAGAGGAAATGGGTGGACCGACCGCTCCCCCACAACAGACCAGGGACGAGAGAGAGGGATAGAGGGAGAAAAAGGAGAGAGAAGAAAAGAAAAGACAGCGAGAGAGGAACAAAGACGAACGTGCCCAGATTGCTGCAAAACCCAGAAAGCAGTTCTGTTTTTTAAGGCAGATCTCAAACTCTGTTGCTAGCTTGGTAACAGAAAACACAGGAGCTGACTGAATACAACGTAGAGAGTCAGATGTTCATTGCTATCTTGGCAACACGGGTACATCAACAATAAACAGAATACTAAATAAAATAACATTGCTGTTCCCATAAATGAGCTGCTGGAGCTCTTTCATAATGTGAATGAGCAGCTCAGTTTCCTCTGCTGACAAACATTGGACACGTCCAGGTAGCTGCACCGTTAAAATAGCTATCTTCCAAAGACAGAGCTCACCTGACTGTTAAAGAGAATGATGAGCAAGTGACACGCTGATTGATTTATTTCACGTTACACCCAAAATGAACCACACCCATGCATGATTAAATAAAGAGAATTAGTGCATGTTGCACTGTGTTTCAAGCCATGCAAGGTGTACTTTTCCTGTCGTTATGATCCCATCGTCAAGCTGCATGGCTTACTTATAGATCGATAAAATAGGACGCTGTGTCTTTACAACAAAAGAGGGCATAACAATGCTTCCTCCAATGCTATACAAAAAAAGCTCTTAAGGGCTACTTATGCTGTTCAGCACTTTAATCCTGTCTTTGACCTGGACTGAAGAGTTCACAGTGTAAACTGCAGGTGTGATTAATGATCTGATCTAAGAAGCATCTCATAAAGTGAGTGTCAGTCACTCCTAGTAGTGATAGGAGGAACATTAATAACAGTGATCTCAGTGATCTGTGATGTGTTGCTGCCTCTTATGCAGAACTTCCAGCAGCATTTTTCAGCAGAATAATGTTCACCCACACACAGCAAGAGTTTCCCAGGAACACAGTCTCCACCAGACTGCAGCACTTCCTCGTCTTGCCCGCTCTTCAGATTTATCACCAATCCAGCATTTATGGAGCAGCTGGGACTCAGCTTCAGCTTCAACCTACGAGTGTAGAGCTACAGGATCTACAGGCCCAGCTGTAGCAACATCTGTGGGTAAATGTGCTGCAGGATCCATACAGAACCTGTAGAACCTCCAAACCCAACCGTCTCAATCTTATTTTATATCCAGCATAGAGGAACCAACAGGTACATCCAGTGAAGCCATAAAGAAGGAGTGAATCTGAGCCCATCTGGTTTTAATTAGGTGGCTGTTCAGTCTGGGATCGAGCCAAAGCTCAGGTTGTGGATCTTCAGCTCAGCTCAGTTAGGCTGAGTTTGGCTGGAGTTACGGCGACTCTACATCCCCGAGCAATTTACTCTCTCAACAATCACCTGACCCACAGAGGAGCCACTCAGGACCACCCACTCACCCATTGTGGGCTATAATTCCACGTCCTCACCAACAGTGGGCAGTGTACCACTATATCTCTGAAATTTCACACTCAGGGGGTGCATGATTGGATTAAATGAAGCCTGGGAGAAGACATGCCATACACTCAACACCTACATTATATACCCTCAATATACTCAGCACAGTGTTTAAATATACTAAACATACAACTTTTATTAAAACAAATGTGTTAGGTAAGTGGTAAAATTAAATGCAACTTTGACTATAAGCAAACTGTTCACTGTGTACAGTGTAGTTTGAGTTAGGGCGTGTCAGTGTGTCTTTGCTCTCTTAACACCCAGAAAAGTACACCTTACACGGCTCAATCATGGGTGTGGTTAATTTTGGGCAAAACATGAATTAAACCAGAAGTATTACTCATCATTCTCTTTAAGAATAGAACCAGGTGAGCTCTGACTTTGGCAGATTGCTATTTTAAAAGTTCAGCTACCTGGACGTGTCCAACAAACTCTTCTCAGCAGAGGAAACTGAGCTGCTGGTTGACGCTGTGAAGGAGCTCCAGCAGCTCATTTATGGGAACAGCAATGTTATTTTATTTACTATTCTGTTTATTGTTGATGTAAAAGTTGGGTTTGTGCTGCTGTGTGTTCATGTGTGTGTAATAAGTGGGGGTGTACGCTCGGCGCGCCTGTGTTACCGAAATAGCGATGAACGTCTGACTGTTGGCGTCTGTCTAGGTTGTATTCAGTCAGTGGAGCTCCTGTGTTTTCTGTTACCAAGATAAACAAGCAAAACTCCAGAAATGTACCTGAACACACCTCATTTCCAGAACACCACGCATATTCAGAAGCTCTGCTGATATTTAAACATCTCATTTTATGTTTCTTTTTTCATTCATTTTAAAATGTCTAGTTATGTCCCTAGTATTAATTAATGGCATGTGAGTTTACTACATGTGTAATAATGCTAAACCTGCTAAGTGCAGTTCAGCCACTGACCTAGTCTTAGAATCTCTGTAAAACACCAAATCCACCGTAGATCCTATTCAAACCTATATATACTTACACACAGAGGTGGGTAGAGTCCAGGTCCAGAAAGTAAAAATCCACACCAAGGTTTTGTTGACTGAGCCGCAGCAGAGCCGCCCAGGCAGTTGGAACAAACAAAACCCTGTGGTGGATTTTTACTTTTAACTAGTGTAAACAGAACTGTTCTAAACATCTAAACACCTATCTATCTCAATTGTACTTGGCTGGTGGTGTTTTTCCTCCATAGACTAATTCTAATTATTTGTTTCTTAGCTCTGAATTACTGGGTAAAGTATATAAACACTGATGTGTTATTCGCACAAATAACACAGGAATGAACTGCATGCTGTTCCTAGAGCTGTTAGTTATCTCCTATCTGACGAGACGTCGTCGCTGCCCCACTTCAGCTCTGTCTGTGTGCAGTCCCGAGCCGAGGTGGGCGGGGCCATGAATACTAATTCATGGATTGACATAGACACGGTGCTTTTTCTGATTGACTTATTTTTTTTTCAGAATATTTTCTTTTACTAGCTGCAGCAGACAATGAGGAAGAGTTTGAGGAAAATCATGTGCAGCATCATAAACAACTCAGAGACCTGCTGTATTTCACAAACAACAAGAAAAAGCGGATTTTAGCAGAAGGAGATCTTAAAACAATGCAGGTGGAGGAGTGTTAATAGATTGTTGGATGGTATAAGTTAGGGAGGTCCGCCGCAGTGGCAGTGAACTCACTCAGACTCTCACTACTGAACAGCAGCACAGAAATCCCGTCCAATGAGGGCAGAGTGGACGATACTGCGGGGTGACAGGTCAGTGCTGTAACACACACACACACACACACACACACTGCGGGCTGCCAGATGAACTCAGCGGTGCTCTGTTGGTAATGTCTGTCCTGTCGGTTTAAGGCGTTTATTTATGAGCTGCTGTCGGTGTGGAGTCCAGCTCTACAGCCCATGAGCTCAAACCCGTCCCCCAGCTCTCACACTGACATCACACACACACACACACACACACACACACACACACACACACACACACACCAGGCCAGCTTCACAACCCATCCGGACCGAGACCTCCCACTATCCTGCCCAGCTCCACACACACTCACACACTCCGCTAAGAACGGCTGATTATTTGAGTAAACAGTTCAGCGCCCATAGACCATCATTATTCTTAGATCTGGGGAATTCCAACAGCAGGAGAGCGTAAACACTGTGACACACACACTCATATACATAAACACACACTCGCTAATTACAATTACAATCACACACATAACATGCCGAGTATGTGTGTAAAAGCAGCTTTCGTCATCTGACTGTTGTGGGATAAATATTGTACCCCTCAGCCAATGTTGAAAGGTTTTGATACTCTGAAAAAAGACAGGCTGAAGCGCTACTAGCAGTATTAGAATTGTGAATCTCTCCAACAGGTGCTCTTTGGAAGCCGGGCAAAAATTTAAATATGAAAAAAATATAAGACAAAGGCACTCTGTTGGGGAAAATCATTTTAATCATTTTTCCCCAACAGAGTGCTTTTGACATTGCTTTTGATTTTTTTTTTCATGTTTTGATACTCTTTCAGGATGATGCTGATGCTCCCATGACTGACACAGAGAGAATAACAATCTTCTAATCCAGGGGTCAGCAATAGGCGTGCATGAAACATCTGGGCCGTGAGGAACTATAATGATAATGAATGATAATGGGGAAAAATAATTAAAATGCTTCTCTGGTGAGCTGTTGTTTACATTCCTCCCCCTGTCTCTCGATCTGTTGCGCTCGGCATGGCTTAAGTTTCCGCTCGTTCTCGTTTTTCCACCCGTTCTTGGACTCTTCATTATTTTACCAGCCGTGTCCCAAATCACTAGCTGGGACAGTGGTAGTATATTGGACCATGACCCTGACGACACCGGTTGGATCTCGCATGAGGAGCGGTGTATTTATTTATTAATTTTTTCTTTCTTTTTGGGTTTACCTGCTTTGAGATCAAACTTTAAGTTTGAAGATCTTGAAAAAATAGTTAAGTATTTTTTCAGTATGCAACTTCTTCTGCTTGCCTTAATTAGTGTATTCAACGTATAATATGAAAATGGTTCATCTCACATATTTGCAACAACCACCCCCTGCAAAAACTAAAACTAATACAAAATTGCAATATTATGTTTCAATGTTATGTAAAATATTGTTGAAAAATATTGAATATTGAAATATTGTTTTATATGTTGATCTTTTAAATGTAATAAAGTAGAGAAACATTTAAGTCATTTTTTTTCATGAAAAAAAAGTCGACTATCCTAATTGAACCATTACCTGTTGTAGGTGAGAAACAACACTGAACTAAAATGTACTATATTAATAATAATTAGCATTGGAGTTAGTAATAAAATATCTTTTGGATAATAAAACCTGCACCAGGACAAATAGACCCGGGAACACTTTTGCTGTTCCTGATAAATGAGCATAACAGGAGTGTTAATAATAATAATAGTAATAATAATATCTGATATCTGTGCGGGAGGCTAATGACGGCGAGCCCCACGGGTATTAGTCCCTAATCAAACTGTGGAATAATGGGATTGGGTCCGGGCCGGCGGGGCGGACCACACACCGCACTGGGAGTTCTTAATCTGATTAAGAGCTGAACTGGGATTAGGAGCCAGAGTGACACAAACTTCACGGGAATGTTTTGTGTCGCTGCCTCGGCGGAACGGGCTTGGCGGCGTTCCTGCTGGAGAACTGCGTGTTAGAAACGGGCAGAACCTTCCTCACTGACTCAGAACAAACTGCACCAGAGGAATGTACATGATCTGACCTTCGGAAAAGTTTCGGCATTTTACAGGAACGCCGCCTCCTCCCCCTGAAGAGACCCAGGAGACTGTGAGACCCCTGGAGACCCCTGGAGATCTCTTGGAGATATTTTGGAGAAGGACACGTCGCTCTGGGATTGTCTAATGGTGAATCATCTCCACTGCAGGAGGGCTGCTCTCTTATTTCACTTTTTTTAAGCTGCTCTATAATAAAAAAAGGCTAAAAGCCATTTCTCGTCCTCCAGAGTCTGGGATTCTGGATCAGGAGGTCTGAACCAATGGCGAGGTGGCATTCCCTCACCATGTCCCACCTCGTACTGTTGAGATAATGCAGCAGAACAGCTAACTGTGATGGGCATTAGAGATGTTCTACATCTATTAATTATCCCAAATGTCTGCTTTTTACTAGTGCATCTCAAAAAAAATTTAATATAATTGAACAGTTATTTTATTTCAGTAATTCAGTTAAAAATGTGGAACTCATATTACTGTATATATATGTATTACACACAGTGATCTTTTTTAAGCTTTTATTTCTTTTATGGTTGATTATTAATTATGGCTTACAGCCAATGAAAACCCAAAAACCAGTGTCTTAGAAAATTAGAAAATATTAAATAAGAGCAATTGGTACTTCTACATCAACAATAACCAGAATAGTAAATAAAATAACATTGCTGTTCCCGTAAATGAGCTGCTGGAGCTCCTTCACAGCGTCAACCAGCAGCTCAGTTTCCTCTGCTGAGAAGAGTTTGTTGAACACGTTCAGGTAGCTGCACCGTTACAATAGCAATCCACCAAAGCCAGAGCTCACCTGATCTACTCTTAAAGAGAATGATGAGCAAGAGACACTCTGATTGGTTTATTATTTCACGTTACGCCCAAAATTAACCACACCCATGATTAATTAGGATAATTAGTACATGACTTTTGCAGTCTTTAAAGATCATACTGATTCCGTTCCTTTCACCTTACTTTTGTTTGGTTTGCACTGGGCGGATCATTGGTTGTTTAATGAACTGTTGGATCTGTTGGATCTACACGCCATACTGCAACCAGCCAGTAGAGGCAGTAGACCTGTGGTTAGACCTTTACTTTAGGTTCATATCATGCCCGTTGGTGGGATTAGAGCTTCCTGGAGTTACACGGTCTTCGTAGCTTCAATGGTACGATTAGAGAAACGTGTTTTGGTGGATATTTATTTCGTTTATTTTATTTATTTTATTTGGATCACCATTAGCTCCTATAATGATAGCAGCTATTCTTCCTGGGCTCCAACAAACAAAATTGAGTACATTCTCAATGTATATAAAATAAAATAAATAAAGTTAGAAAAAAAACAACAAGAAGTAGAAAAAAGTAATAAAATAAGAAATGAAAAGGTGTAATATTATAACCTCACTATTGCCATTGAAAATACTCTTACTTCCCTACACTACTTTTTATTTTACTTTCATTTATTTAATTAAAAAGGAATCAGTAAAATAGTTAGTTCCATTCTGTACTAGCTCTGTAAATCACTGTTCCACACGTGCAATTAGCTTTAGCTCTCTGTAATTTAAAGTCTTTTTTGTGTTATATCTCGTTGTATTGGTTTCTCTCTCTTTTATTTGTATTTATTGATCATAAAAGTAAAATTGTAAGAAGTCCCACAAGCTTTATCTTTTACTTGTCTTTAACCTTTAACTTTTACCTACTGTGGTTGGTTGGTTGGTTGGTTGGTTGGTTGGTTGGTTGGTTGGTTGGTTGGTTGGTTGGTTGGTTGGTTGGTTGGTTGGTTGGTTGGTTGGTTGGTTGGTTGGTTGGTTGGTTGGTTGGTTGGTTGGTTGGATGGATGGATGGATGGATGGATGGATGGATGGATTTTTTTGGATGGTTGGACTTTATTTATCCCGAAGGAAATTTAGGCATCCAGCAGCAACAACACAATAAGAAACATATTTAAACATAAATTAAAACACAGAAGAATAGTAAATATATAAGGCTATAAAAACTTTTACTCTATACAAGGTAAAGATCTATCTGTAAACGGAGCAGTGCAATAGATGTTGCTAATGGTCATTAAATAATTAACAGAGCAAAGTGCAAGGTGCAATGACATTGATTATGAAAGTGACTGATGTGTCATATAAATATAAATATAAACATGCATACATTACAAAATAGTTCTGAGAAGTGAATATGTGAATACCCAATCTTTAGTAAATGTACTTGAATGTTAGTGAGGTTGGGGAAGTGATAGTGTAAAGTATTAAGAACTAAGTGGTTGAATAATAATAATGTCCATATGGTGTGACTGGGTTAAACTCAGTCGGCAGCAGCATCCCGTCCCCGAAATGAATTATTACCCTGTGCATTTTATCTACGTTGGTCCTGTATGGACATCGTAATCTCATCATTCTCCCTGCCTTATTCTGTATTAACTGTAGTTTTATTAAAAAATGTTTTGTTGAACTATCGCTTTAATGTTGCTGTTGTTGGGAGTCTCTGGTTTGGGTTGGTGGGCATGTGCAGTGAGTTAGAGCAGGGTCCCTGTAGATCATTGGGGATGGCTGTTTGTAATACTGCTGAATTCTCTCTGGGATCAGAACCAGATCAGCTGCTCTGATCTCCACATCTGATACACACATTATATACACACACACACACCGTATACACACACACATGCTAATTCCAGAAAGCTGGCAGTGTGCCATGCGTGAGGAGCCCTGTGCGTGTCTGGGGTTGGAGCGTGGGCATGGTGGTGGTGGTGGTGTTGGAGAAGATCAGTGCGGGTCTATTTTTGGGACGGCAGCGAGACGCTGGGCACCTGGTCCAGATATCACTACGCCGCCGCTCTGAGGGGCTTCGCATGTGAGCGGCTAGTTTTCTACTTCAAAGCCGGTTGGAGTGGATTCACGGACAGCTAGCGTAGCATAAACCAGGGCACCACATGGCCGCGCCGCCCAGCGCCGGCCCGAGATAGACCCACCGTCTGCAGAACAACAGCCGTAAACACCGACGGCCAAACAGCTGCAGCTCAGCCTCCTGCTCACTGTCACTGATACCAGGGCATGATGGGAATAATTACAGCTGTTCTCAGGCTGCCTTTGAAGATCCAGCTTTTGCATAACATTCCCCCGCCCTGCAGAACCAGGCCTTCTCAACGGGTCTGGGCTTGGACTGACCTTTCTAGGAAAAGTCCTAGAGATCAGAAGCTTAGTAGTAAGTAGTAAGACCCAATGAGTAGATCAGAGACTGTCGAAAGAGAACCTTAGTAACCAATTTGTAGTAGGGTGAACCTCCCAAACAATATGATGGAAACCAACTGAGAAAAAACAAAAATTCAAAGGGAGAATCTCTTTAAAAAATGAGGAAGGACCAATAAATAGAACTGGAGCCAGTACTCAAAGGGGAAACCTCTGAGAGTATAAAGAAGAACCATTAAATATCAGTAGCATTTATATTGGGAACTTCCCAAAAGAATATGATGTTAACCTACTGAGAATTAGAAGAAACTTCTTCTACTGGTAAGAACCATGATTCAAAGGGAGAACCACTTTTAAAATATGAGTAGCAATGCAACTCGTAGGGTGAAATATATATGGAAACCAACTGAGAAGAAAGTTTGAGGAAAAAACACTGAGAAGGACCAAGACTCAAATGGAGAATCTCTTTTTAAAAAAAATGAAAGAACCACTAAGAGAAACCAAAACATAAAGGAAGAACATATCAAAAGCATGATGAAAGGCCGGTGATATGAAGAACCTTTCTATAAGTACAGAGATTCAATGGATGAAACTCTTTAGTGCATATGGAAGATCCATTGAGTAGCAATGAAACTCCCCAGGAAACATAATGAAAGAGTTTGATGGAGAACCATTAGGAAGATCCAATATTCAAAGAAGAACTCTCCATAAGATCATAAGAAAGGACCATTAAGTAGCAATGCAACTCATAGGGTGAAACTCCCAAAGAATATGATGGGAGGTAAGAACCATGATTCAGAGGAAGAACCAATAAGATGAACCAGTACTCAAATGGAGAACCTCCATAAGAAAACAAGGAAGAACCATTGAGTTGCCATGGAACTAAGTGTGAACCTCTTTAAAAAAATATACTAAAAAAACAACTGAAAAGTTGAAGAGTTTTCCATTGATAAGTACCAAGATTCAATAAGTTGAACCTCTTTAAAAAAAATGGGAAAGAACCATCACTTAAGGAACCAGAACTTAAAAGGAGCAAATCTCTAAAAGCATGGGATAACTGTTGAAATGATTTAAGATTTAAAAGATGAACCTCCCAAGAACATGATGAAGGTCCACTCAGATGAATAAAAAAATAAAAAGATCTCAAGACTCGAGACAAGAACCTTCCTCAAAGAACCTCTACACTCTTTAAATATTCTAGGAAGCATCCCAAGAGCTTAGAGCATGTAGATTGTAGATGGAATATCTTTTTATTGTTAAATGTTAGTTAGCAAACCTAAAAATCGTATAGTCTATACATCATTTAAGTGCTTGAAAACAAACTCTTAAATTCATCCTAAAATAGTCCAAAAACAGCTCTATTTAACTTATTTCTAAAAAAGTACAGTATTTGTATGTGCACAGGTGGAAAACAGATTGTGGTTTATAATATAAAAATATAAGTTTGAAATATTTGGTCGGTTATCACTGCCGCTATATATCACTGTATCTGTTAACTGATGGTCTCAAGCATTTTCATTCTCTTCTACCAGAGTTAATGATCCTCCATCTGCTCTACAGCAGGACCTGACCTCACTGAAGCTCTCGCTCTCGGCTCTGAATCCAATCAAATCGCCCTCACAGCAATGTTCCAACTTCTGGGACATCTGGGATAAAGCCGTTCAGTAGAGTAGAGTCTGAAGTTACTGCAGTAAAACCCTGGAGCAGCAAGTATCTACATACTTTTGGGCGTATAGATTATAATTTACATTGATCAAGCACAACATTATGAATGTCTTCTTGTTTCTACACCCATTATCTGTTATTTTAGCTCCACTGATCAAATATAGTTCAGTCTGTAGTTCTGTATTTGTTTCTCTGCAATCAGCTCCACTCCCCATATTCATATTCATAAAGTTTTAAGAGTTCAGAAATAATCAATATTTGGTGGAATAATCCTGGTTGTTTTTTAATCACAGTTTTAATTTCATGCATCTTGGCATCATGTTCTCCTCCTCCACCAGTCTTACACACTGCTTTTGGTTAACTTTATGCTGCTTTACTCCTGGTGTAAAAATTCAAGCAGTTCAGTTTGGTGGTTTGATGGTTTGTGATCATCCATCTTCCTCTTGATTATATTGTTTTCAATTTGGTAAAATCAAAGGAACTCATCATTCTTATTGTCGTTCTGCTTTCCTGCATTAACGATCACAGAATTTAAAGGTCTTCTAAACAGTTTGTCGCTGCATTTTATTTATAAGCAGTCATAGCTCAGAGCCCTAGGCAATTGATTGGTGTGCTTGCCCTGTTGAAATGACAGGCCTGGTTTCACTCCAGTGCTGAGAATAATGACCCACTACTAGATCTTAGATCAGGATGTTTAAATGAGCAAAATCTGTTCAGAATGATGTTAAGTAACATTGCAACACTGAAGAAGCATAGACCTATTATTTAAGACAAACCTTTTATTAGGAACTGATCTCCCCGTCTACTCGCATATAATTAACAATGTCTAAGAAAATAAAATACTTTCTGAGCAAACATTTTTGTATTTATTTTAAGTGTATTTATTGCCTTTTTAGTGCAAAACATATAAAACAGCAATAAGGCTATGCGCAGACAAGCGGAGTAGCTGGCGTGTGCACAGCGCTCACTGCAGTTCCAGCCAAACTTTTCTCATGTTATTTTATTTAAAAATATGTATTAAATTTTATTTAAAACACAGTTTGATTTGTTACTTTACCATTTTGTGATTATCACATCATAACTTAATATAAAATGAAAATAGCATTAAAAATCAGAGCCGACCCAATCCGGCCCGAGGTGGGGTTCGTGCAGAGAATTTATAATAATATCTGCTCTATGGTGGTCTAATCCTGTGGGGTCCTGAGCGGACTCTCCTGAAGATCAGTGGAGCTGAAAATAATAATATAAAGATAATGGATATGGAAACAGGAAGAAGGTGGTCATACATAATGTTGCTAATGCTAATGTACGTTTGATCAGTGTGAGTTTGATGAGTGTTTGTGAGCTGGATGATACAGGTCAGTGTGTAGTCTCTCCCTCTGTGTGATGTTCGGTGGATAAGCCGAGCCGCAGCTGCTTTATCTCCTGCAGATTAATGTTAATATAATAAGATAATTGCTAAATTGCTTTACCACCCGCTGTTCCTAACGTCAGCGCGGTATCATCATCAGCGTAATGCGTTTTATCGTCAGCGCCGTGGCGTGGTAATGGCTGGGGAAGGTGGGTGGGATCATTTGTCTGTCCGGAGCTCATCTTTACCCGCGGGAACGGAAGATAAGAACTTCAAACGGGCCGTGAACGTCCTGCCCTGCTGCTGATTCGGCGCCCCGGGGAACGGGATGATTACAGGCCCGGCCTGGCCGATAAGATCCCGCCCCGATAGCGATGATAGCGCTAACAGGACAGCAGCGTGTTTGTTGTTGTTTGCAGCTCGAATTGAAATAGTCGGAATGTTAATTCTATACCAAATTGTTGGTGTGGTGTAAATATTTATCATGGCAAATTTGCCGTTGTTTTAGAAATGACAGTCCGGCTTTTCCCAGGCTGTAAACAGCAGCGCTGTTGAATGCCCTTCATAATCAGTTTAGCGGTGTTTCAGAGCGAGTGGATGATTAGCGCTGTATGCATGTCAGAGACAGGCAGAGAAGAGAATAGTATGGATAAAATAAAGTCTATCAAATAAAGAATCAGGTAGGGTCAAAACCAAAAAACAAAAATGTCCAGGTTAATAGCACGGCAGCAAGGCAGTATCAGAGGGCAAAGCAAAAGTTGTAAAAAGATAAAAAGGGTCATACACAGAAATAAATAATAACACAGGCAAGAGAGACGGTTTGTAAGTGAGCAATGGAACCAGAGCTAATACTCGGCCTCAAGTGTGTATTGTGAATGGGGTATGTATACATAGTGAGGGCAACAGGTGTGATCAATATTCTGGTGATTGTTATCTGGGAGGTGTAGTGTGATGTCATGTGATGTCTTTTTGTGAGGAACAGAGGGAATGATGCAGTATGAAGTATGAGGTGCATTCTGGGCAATGGAGTCCATAGAGGTGCAGGAAGAATAAGAGCAAATGACGGTCTGACTTAGCACTTAACACTGTTTCACCTTCAAATAAATACAGATTTATGTTAAATAACAAGATGTCCTCCATAATCAGTTTAGCGGTGTTTCAGAGCGTGTGGATGATTAGCGCTGGATGCATGTCAGAGCCAGGCAGAGAAGAGACAAGACTGGATAAAATAAAGTCTAAAAGAATCTTTATTGAAAAGGAATAATCAAAAATTGTAGTCAACAACATATAGGGTCAAAACCGAAATGCATATAAACATAAGGTAGCGAGTAAACCTGGGTGAGAACGAGAGTACAGGTTAATAGCATGACAAGGCAGTATCAGAGGGGAAGAAAGTCAAGAAATCGTAATAAAGATAACAAAAAGGGTCATTCATAGAAATAAACAATAACAGGGGCAAGAGAAAAGCTTTGTATAGTTGGACGTAACCAGAGCTAATACTCAGCCACAAGAGTGTATAGTGAATAGGGTATGTATATATAATGAGTGCAACAGGTGTGATCAATATTCTGGTGATTGTGGTCTGGGAGGTGCATTGAGTGATGTCATGTGATGTGTCGTGTGAGGAGATGAGGGAGTGATGTCAGTGTGTGGTGCATTCTGGGCAATAATTCAAAATAGTGGTCAGTAACAGGTTGATTTAAAACCAAAATGGCTAAAAACGTAAGGTTGGTATGCATATAATGGAGTATGGGGTATGTGAGTGCAACAGGTGTAATCAATATTCTGGTGATTGTGGTCATGATGTATTATGAGAAGAGAAACGCTTTGTAAGTGATTAACAGAACCAGAGCTAATACTCTGCCACAAGTGTGTGTAGTGAATAGGGTATGTATATATAATGAGTGCAACAGGTGTGATTAATATTCTGGTGATTGTGGTCTTAGAGGTGCATTGAGTGATGTCATGTGATGTGTCTTGCGAGGAGATGAGGGAGTGATGTCAGTGTGTGGTGCATTCTGGGCAATAATCCAAAATAGTGGTCAATTGTGAATGGGGTATGTATACAGTATATAATGAGTGACACAGGTGTGATCAATATTCTGGTGATTGTGGTTGTGATGCATTATAAGAGAAATGCTTTGTAAGTGATTAACAGAACCAGAGCTAATACTCTTCCACAAGTGTGTGTAGTGAATGGGGTATGTATATATATATATATATTAAGTGCAACAGATGTGATCAATATTCTGGTGATTGTGGTCTTGTGAGGAGGTAAGTGAGTGATGTCAGTGTGTGTTGCATTCTGGGTAATAGAGTCTGTAGAGATAGAGCATCGCTAGTAGAAACAGGTGTAGAAAGAATATAAGAGCACTTTTAGCACCAGTTGTGACAAACGCAGGTGTGGAACACATGGAGATACGAGTTTAGCTGGTAATCCAGCACCGTTTTGAGTCTAAAGTCTGGAGATTTGTATATGAGGCGGTTTAGAAGGAAACAGATGTGATCATTACGCTGAATGTTGCTCAGCTCGGGTCAGCTGTAATGATCTGCTTAATCAATAAAGATTATCATGATTTCTACAACTTTAAATCAGAAACAGTCGGGATAGAATGGAATACGAACCCCAATTAAATCTTCACTGGGTTTGGGCTCATCTTAAATTCAGTGTTCAGTTTTTTGTTATTTTAAAACAGTAATCTATCAGATTATGAAGGAACACATAAGGAATCATGTAGTAATTTAAAAACAGTGTTAAACAAACCTAAATACTCTGTGAAGAAGTATTTAGATACTCTTATCTGGGGAGCTGTTTGTTAACTTGTGTATCTGAGGCTGGAAACTCTGATAAACTTATCCTGTACAACAATCATTTCCTAGAGTAGTCCTGATGAGTGCCAGTTTCATCATTATAACATTTGTGACTTTGTCTTTGCTGTGACTGCACTTGATGAAACTTTTAGATTGTCTTGATTCAGTTTTAGAAATGTTTCTGATTGACTGATCTTCATTTTTTAAGTATTTTTTTCTTTATTTAGTTGAGTAGTTGTTGCTTCTCATAATCTGGATTCGAACATTACTCAAATATTCACTATTCACTGTATACCTGTAACTCTACCTCTTCACTACTTTACTTTAACTGATGCTCTCAAACTTTACATTAAGAGAAAAGAAACAGGCTACAGGCTGATAATACTCAACTCTAACTGGCAAAAGAGCTAGCACTGTGGTTAGCGGCTAATACTAATGCTGCTCCAGTCTGGGTGCTGGAGAACTTCACTGAAACTCCTGTATAACTCTGTACTTCAGTGGAGTGTCTTTACTGCTCCTTAATACCTGACTGATAGAATTCATACATAAGGAGCACCAGATTATAAGGAGCTCTGATGATTTTTGAGAAAATTAAAGGATTTTAATCACCCCCCCAATCACTATTGCACTATTGTCTTCTGTCTCACATATGTCTATTTGTGTCCTTGTTGTATTGTACATATAGTGTCTCCTATTCTTTTATATTATATATCTGTTTTCTGTACTTGCTGTAATTTTTGGGAAGGAGAGTAACGTGATTTCAGTTCTCTGTATGTCCTGTACATATGCAGTCATTTATTGACAATAAAACTACTTGACTTAAATCAGTGAATCTGACGTTTAAGAAAAGTCTGACTGTAAGAAAAGGTTTGAACTGATGAAGATGATGATGATGAAGGTCGGCTCCTCAGACGTTCTCTGAGGGATCAGCAGCAGCAGGTTGAGGATATGAGGTTATGAGAGTCATGGAGTCCCGTCACCCTGACCTCCCCGGGTCTTGGCGTGGGTACAGGACGTACGGGTCGTACAGGACGCGGAGGTGGAGGTGTGATGTGTGGTCTGAGTGAAGGCAGCTGCGGGTGAATGATGTTCAGGGTAAACAGGCGGACAGGTTGACGGACGGGGATCACAGTGGCCGTTTGTGGGTTTCAGACTGAGTCACTCTCGCCGTCCTGAAGAGCCGCGCCCTGCCCTCTGCTCTCGCGCCACAACACCCGCCCGCATCTGCTGAACTCAGTAAATAAACACTCGCACGGCTAAAGTGTGTGTGTGTGTGGTAGCAGCAGCGCTGGACTGGGTGTGGTCAGCTGTCAGAGCGACAGGATTGATGAGCTCCATATTGCAGCGTAATGTTCGGTGTCTCTCCACGCCGACGTTATTTACATACTCTACTGTCCAAACATTCGAGAATTAATTTATAGTGAAAGATGTTTACAGTGACTTCAAAACGTATTTATAGATATTCTACAATCTAAACCATTCTACTGTAGCTCTGCCTGTATGTTTAGGGTCATCGTCTTGATGGAAGGCGCATCCTCACACCCTTCCCAGTCTCAGGTCCCCACAGTAGGATACTGCCACCACCACCATGTTTCACGGTGCTCGTCTTGCTCGATCTGTCAGTTTGGTAGGTTTGTAGAAATGCTACAGTTCTGAAATACTTTTTCAGATTATGAATTTTTGGATGATGGATTAATGGAACAGAGCTGCTTGGGATGATCAAAGCTTCTCCACAACTTTATCTCTGATCTGTCTGGTGAGTTCCTTCTTGATTCTTCATGATGCTGTTTGTTCACTACTGTTCAATAATAAAGAAGATAAGTCTTCTGAAGGCGATGAATTAATTGATTGCTCTGGATTTTATTTAGAGGTTTTGGTGTAAAGGGGGCTGTATACTTTCGCACATCACACTTTTCAGATTTTTTGTTCATTTTGAACTTTGAAAATCATGAATCATTTTCATTGTACTTCAGAATTTCGTGCTACTCGGTGTTGGTCTATGGTGTTTCTAATTTTACCGTTAGTGTTCTAGGGTTAATAAATGAGGTCCACTGTCTGTAGAGAAGTATTGCCAATAGAATAGAACACTAGCATAGAACAATAGAATCACCAATAGAATATTATGGTTACTCATTTATATAAGAGAACAATTAAAGATTTTATCTGAAAGAATAGAACACTAGAATAGGACAATACAATCACCAATATAATATTAAGGTTACCTATTTAATAAAGGAGAACAATTAAAGATTTTTTCCATCTCTCTAAAGACGTTAGAGTAGAAACAGTACAACTTTTTTCTGGGCTTTGGTTTGCGGACCCTCGTACACCTGCTGCTTTAGTCTAAAGTTCTGGACCAAACAACCAAATCAAAGGTAGGAGCGAAAGCATCTACAGTCACCAGAAGATCACTCCACCTTCAGCTTCAACCACTCCCCACTCAGACCAGATTCAACCCCAGATTAAAGAATGGAAAATAAAGAAATGTGCAGAACTCTGGAGCGAGCAGCGAGTTCCATTAGAGAGGAATCTTCTGAAAGATCATCAGACAGAGCAAGATTAGACACAGAGAGAGAGAGAGAGAGAGGGCGCGAGAGAGCCCTGGGGAGAATGGTGTGGGGGAATTTCCCTGCCATATGTTTTTGCTTTGAAAGAAATTTATAAAGCCCTTGTTTCAGAGCGCAGGAATTGACCCCATGGTCTCGCCACCCCTCCCCAAACCCCAGCTCAGGCCTTTAATCAGAGCTGCATCTGGACTGCATTGCAGGATTGTGGACAGCTGCCTGATTGCTTCTTAACGGAGTGCAGGCCATGATGTCACGACACATTAATAACCACCTAAAGTCACCCAGAGTGAAGCATCTATCTCTCCATAGACCTCCAGTCAAAAGCCCCAGGCCATAGACCTCCAGTCAAAATCACTAACCCAAGAACTGGACCATAGACCTCTAGTCACAATCACTAACCCAATAACTGGACCATAGACCTCTAGTCAAAATCACTAACCCAAGAACTGGACCATAGACCTCCAGTCACAATCACTAACCCAATAACTGGACCATACCCCTCTAGTCAAAATCACTAACCCAAGAAGTGGACCATAGACCTCCAGTCGAAATCACTAACCCAAGAACTGGACCACAGACTTCCAATCAAAAGCACGAAGCCATGGACTAGTCAATAGATATCCAGTTGAAATCTCTACCCCAAGCACTGGGCAATAGACCTTCATTCAAAAGCACCACAACTTCCAGTTAAAAGCACAAAGTTAGAAACTGGTCTATAGACCTCCATTCAAAAGCACTAATCCTTGCAATGGCCCATAGACCTCCAGTTGACAACTTTCAAAGACATTAAGCCAAGAACTAAACTATAGATCTCCAGACAAAACCACTAAGCCCTGCACTAGACCAACTACACACATAGACACTCAAACACCAGGTCATAGAACTACATTTAAAAGCATTGGCGAGGTCAGGTACCGATGTTGGATGAGTAGTTCTGCCACTCTAACTCTTCCAATAGGTACTAGATAATGGAGTTCCATCATCATTCCACAGTACCCCACATTCCAGTGCTTGGCATTGGACACAGTGCCTTTAGGTTCAGGTGGCACTGCGGAAGAAGTACCAGGTACTCTTTAAGCTTCGGTGCGTTTGCTTCCACTTTCTGATTCAACATCTCGTTCAACCCAGTCGTCCTCATTGACCCAGCCTTCATGATGAATCCCCTCAGAGGAATCACCTATAATTCAGTGGCCCTGGATAAAAGATGAAGAAACAGGAAGGTCCTGGTGTCTTCCCGGACCCTTCAGCATGTCCTCAGCTTTGGGACGATGCCATGTTTGTCCCACATCACCGTGTCCTGCTGGCGTAACCCAAACATCTAAAGTCCATCTCTCAAAACATCGTATCATCTTTCAGAACGTCTGAGGCAACGTTCCCCTCACTGCATATTACAGAATTGCAGCTATACTGACCACATACTTTTCAGAAGCAGTAAATCATACCTGCACAACCTAAACAGATGTGGAAGATGTTCAGGTGTGGAAGGGTGAACAGGTGTGGAAGATGTTCAGGTGTGGAAGGGTGAACAGGTGTGGAAGATGTTTAGGCATAGCAGGTGGTCCAGTTGTGAGATTATGTGGAAGGTGTGGACAAAGCGGGCCAGGTGGAAGGGTGTGCAGGTATACACTTTCCACACCTGAACATCTTATTTACCTGAACATCTTATTTACCTGAACATCTTACACACCTGAACCTCTTACACACCCGTTCACCCTTTCTCACCTGAACATCTTCCAAACTTGAACATCTCACACACATGTGCACCCTTTCAATACCTAACAACACCATTGCAACCAACTGCTATACCATAACAACTTATCAACCACATATAATTCCTTTTAAACAACCTAGCAACCCTTTAGCAACCAATTTTCATCAATACAGCATCTACTTGGTGTAGCTAGGATGTCACTAAACCATCCCAACACTTTATCAATATTAAATTAACCAGCTTAACCAACCACCTAGCAACACCTTAGCAACCAACAGCTATACCGAAGGAATCCCACTGTAACCCCTTAGCAAAACCTGAACAGCTTATAGCTATACCCCAGCAACCCCACTGTAACCCCCTAGCAACATCTTAACAACCAAAAGCTATACCACTGTAACCCCCATAGCACAGAAACCCCACTGTAACACCTATAGCAACACCTTAGCAACAACCAATGCAATGAATCATTGGGCTGCATTGAATAGTTTAGTTTCTGGATATGGAATTACTAAAGGTTTTATTGTAGAAAGTTCGGTTAGGCTAAATTCCTATTTCTGTGAATGGTTTCTGATGTTCTCCAGAACTCTGAGGGTGTAGGATCTTCAAAGAACAAGGTTTTCTGGAGATCAGAGTTTTGATGAGTGAAGTTGAAGAACAGGAGAGGAACGGATCAGAACAGCAGCATCTGGGACAGTTTTCCTCCGACTGACTGTATATTAAATCCAGCAGCTCCGGCGGCTCCGAGAGTCCGACACCGTGATTTATCAGCCTGAGGAAAAGCGTGACTCCGGGGTGAAGAATGTGCACTGGGTGATGCTGTAGAGCACCCCAGAGTGCACAAGAACACACTCCACTACAGGCTTCAGACAGGAAGTCCTCAGAGATACACTACTGCTGATATTAAAGCGCTAGTTCAAATTATAATCAATAAAACGTAACATCCCCCCCAAATTTACTACAAACTCAATCTATTAATTGAATCATATAAACTATTTATTTATAACAACGTAGTTTCATACCTCAGACACAACTTTTTAAAACTAAATGAAAGCTTGAAAAAGTTCTACCAGGAGACTCCATGCTATCCATGCTCCATACAGTCACCAGCTCTTCACCAGTCACCAGCTCTCTTAACCAGTCACCAGCTTCCAACCAGTTATAACTCTCAACCAATCGCCACCTCTAAACCAGTTACCAGCTCTGAACCAATCACCAGCTCTCAGCCAGTTATAACTCTCAACCAATTACCAGCTCTCACACAAACACCAGCTCTCAACCAGTTATAGCTTTCTACCAGTCACCAGTTCTCAACCAGTCACCAGCTCTGCACCGATCACCAGCTCCTAACCAGTCACCATCTCTCAACCCAATCGCCATCTCTCCACCAGTCACCAGCCCTCTTAACCAGTCACCAATTTTCCAAACCATTTGCAATCTCTCCACCAGTCACCATCTCCCAACCAATCACCATCTCCCAACCAATCACCAGCTCTCAACCAATCACCAGCTCTCAACCAATCACCATCTCCCAACCAATCACCATCTCCCAACCAATCACCATCTCCCAACCAATCACCATCTCCCAACCAATCACCATCTCCCAACCAATCACCAGCTCTCAACCAATCACCAGCTCTCAACCAATCACCAGCTCTCAACCAGTCACTAGCTCTCATTCTCCAACAATATATTCAGTTAAAATGTATTTTGGCCAAAATTATTGGATTTAATGACATAATAAAATGAGAGAAAACATTCACACAACACCTATTTAGTTTTATTCAGGTTTGATAATATGTTTATTATAACCTAGTAATATAATTTCATTTTTTTGTTTTTAATAAAAACAATAGAAAAAAGTTAAAAATATATTTAGATTAAATGTTTAAACAGTTATGTTTGGCCATCTTTTTAGTTTAAATTCTTTGGTACTTAGTGAATCTCTGGATCATTAAACTCAAATTTTGAGTTAAAAGATTGAGTGGTTAATTAAGTTGGATGATTGATCCCCAAGTTAAACGATTGCATGGCTTATTGAGTTAAATTATTCAGGAGTTAATTAGATTAAATGTGTGAAATGAATCAGTGGTTAACTGGTGTAATTGATTCATTGGTTAATTGATTGGTTAAATGAGGTGAATGATTCTGTGGGTTTTTAAATGAGGTGATTCAGATTCAGGTATGATTCAGTGGTTGATTCAGATTAAGTTGTACTGTACTACAGGCTTCAGCTGTGCATGGTTGTGTGTGTGTGTAGAGTGTGTGTAGAGTGTGAGTTGTGCTGATGGTGCTGGTTTAACTGTAGAGGAAGTAGTTTATCTGGACCCGGACGGGCCGGTGGTTCTGGACAGCCTCAGCCGAGACCTCTTATCTCCGCCCTGCTGAGTGTACTGGGGAGTGTACTGGGTGAGCTGGTGGTGTTTGATCTTGTGGTACAGTGCATCCTGTCTCCTGTCATCTACTGAACTCCAGCTTATCACATCAGTTCAAAACCAGTACACAACCAGCGCCAACGCTTTCACAACACACAAACACACACCACGATATCTGTCTCTGATACACTACACAGTAGCTCACTATGCACTCTCCACACACTTATACACACACAGTGCTAAAAGCAACATGCACAAGATCCATTCAGAAAGAACAGAAAAGAGTATACTGATAAAAAACGCAAATAATAGGAAGTATAATTCAATAAAATTCACACACTGAGAAAGAAAGGAATACTGCAGATATAGCATATGTAGAGCTGTATATACAGTATTTAAAACATTGTCTACATAATATAAAGTAAAAACATTATACATTAGAATTAGCATTACACAACTGGACAATCATAGGCATTCACTACACTTCCAAAAGTATTCGTTCATCTGCGTTTAGAAATGGCCAGAAACTCATGGTCTCCTGAAAAACAACCCCAATCCATAATCCCCCCCTCCACCAAACTCTACACTTGGCACAATGCAAACAAACAAGTATCTCCTTGTTCTCTTGGCAACAGCCAAACATAGACTCCTCCATCAGATTGCAAGATTTGTAATTTCAGAGAACTTGTCTCCACTACTGTGGAGTCCATCGCCATTTTACGCACCATTTTACACGTCATTTTACGAGTCACTGTCGTTCCAATTCTCTTCCACTGTGTTATAATATCACTGACAGTTGGCTGTGGATTATTTAGTAGTGAGTAGTGAAATTTCACGACTGGACAACTGGATCTGCTGCTTTGATTAAAAACCTGTGGACACGGAACAGATTCAGGAACACCTGAGTTCAGTGATCTGGACAGGTGAGTGAATATTTTTGAATACTTGTGGTTGGGACTTGGTGGACGGTTCCTTGGATCAAGCCCCTCCCCCTGTAAAGAGGATTGTATATTGTGTAAGAGCACTCGGAGAGAGTGCTATAAGCTGGGAATCAACACTGCAGATCGATTGAAAGTAGAGCAGAAGTTTGAGAACCACCATAAAGTTACAGTTCAGACGGGAAACCATGATGGATGTGAGAACGTGGGCCAGGATTACAGCCGGGCTGGTTCTGTTAAAGCGGGTAAACCAGTCAGAGCTCTGCTCCTCTGACCGTACATGCTGTAAGATCCATCGTTAGCCACCTGGACCAGAACCAGCAGAACATCTCCAGATGTAGAGCTGCTAACCATTTCACACACTAAGAAAAATAAGTACTGATTTGTACTTAAGAGTCCAAAGCTTGTCTCTGGGGCTGTACCTTATATTGAGATACCAAAAAGTACCTTTCAGTGAAAGTCCTTTTTTGTACCCATGTTTTTTTGTGCCAGTAAAGATTATAAATATTATAAACATCAACTGAATATGTGTCAAGAACTTGATGACCCATAATTGTCTGGCTTTCAAATACAAATGTGCAATTAAAATATATATTGTTTATTAGAACAGCAATACAGGTGGAGAGAAAGAAGGAAAGAAAGTGAAAGAGGGAAAGAGAGGTAGACAGCAGAAGAGAGACAGAAAGTAATATAAGACAGAGGGTGAGAGAATGAAAAGTAGCGAGAGAGAAAGAGAAAGAAAGTGAGAGGTAGAGAGAGAGAGAGAGAGAGAGAGAAAGAAGTTGGTAAAGTTATGAAGTGAGTTATGAGAGGGGGAGATAAAGAAAAAAAAGTGAGAGATGTTGAGAGAGATGAACAAAGTGGTGGAGAGAAAAAGTGATTGAGAGAGAGGAGGGTGAGGAAGACAGGAAGAAGAGGGTAAGAAAGTGATAATGATCAAGTTAATGGTTAAAAAATGACAGGGGTAGAGAGAGAAAATAAAAGGAAGAAAGAGGTAGAGAGAGAGAAATACAAAGAGGGAGAGGGTGAGTGAGAGAGAAAGTGATCAAAAGAAAGGTTGATGGAGAGAGAGAAAGAAAAGAGACAGACTGAGAAAGAGAAATACAGTTAGAGAGGTGAGAGATAGTGAGAGAGGGTGAAAAAGAGAACATGAGATAAAGTGACAGAGAAAGTGATAGAGAGAGAGGGGGAGAGAAGAAGGGGAGTGAAAGAGAGAAAGGTTAGAGAGGTTAAGAGATATAGAGGGAAAGAGAGGGAGAGAGAAAGAGAGAGAGAGGGGGGCAAAAAAGAGAGAAAATGTAGCAACAAGGAGAGAGGCAGAAAATGATAGAGGGAGGAAGAAGACAGTGGATGAAAGAGAGAGAAAAAGAAAGTTAGAGAGAGGGGTCTGAGAGAGAGACAGTGATAGAAAGTTTGAGAGGTTGAGAAAAAGAGAGAGAGAATTAAAATGGTAATTAATGTCTAATTAACCTTAGTGAATTGTTTATGTACGCATTGATGGTAACTGATCAATTGATGTTGTTGTTGTTTTTTTTATTAATTAATTAATAATTACTGATTTGGCAATACTGTCATTTACTATGGTCATCACAATCAAGCTTCTTTGAATTGAATTGAATTAAATTGAATTGATAGAGAGAGAAAAAGCGAGGGCGAGGGAAAGAGAAACAGAAAAAAGAAAAGGATATATATAGAGGCCCCACCCCATAATAAGGTTAGCCCATAGCGATCTTTAGCAGAGCCGTTCTCAGCAGGACCTTCAAAAGAAACCCAGATGAAATCAGACGGACTGTGAGGTTCTGATCTGATGTGTTTCTGGTCCTGGTTACTCGGGGCAGTTCTGGGAGCTGATAAGCTGAGTTGTGTAATCAGATCTTGCCATGCGACGTCTGGGTATAGAGGTGACTTCAGTAAAGCAGACAATAGACTCTACGCACGGTAGGGCTGTGATATGGTGCTTTAACTTGGGGCTGAAGTCAGGGTTAAACTACCTGATTTAATCCTTAATTCTCAGTCCGGTGATGTTTGGCTCTGTTCTGAAGATGTTCAAACTTTTTAAAGCTACCAATTTATAAAGGCTTCATCTCCAGAGAGAAGACAAATGGTTAGGAGTTTTATTCGAGTGCAGGAAGGGGAGGTACGGGATGAATCAGCAGACTTGCTATGTAAACAGGAGCAGTGGATGAAGTGGGAGAGTGTTGAAGACGAGGAGAATGACCTGGCGAGATTTGTGGGCATTGAATTCAATTCATATCAAGTTTATTATAGGACCTACTTTCTTATTGGATGTTCTTCTAACACTGAAACACATTGGGCAGTGGGCATACTGGAAGTGGATGTACCACAAGGGTTAACAGAATAACCTTTTACTTTTTAGGTAGCTTAGCAGCTACGGTCTACGGTTAATGAGGGTCATTCATTATTTAGTGGTTGAAGAACTGGCTCGAGAAAGCTTCTTATAGCCGTTATTAACAGTAAATTAAGTTTCCTAATGCTAAATCTGGTTTTGATGTTACTACAGCAGTACTGTGTGATTTTCCTGACTTTTTATTTGCCGTTATATCAGGTCTTACTCTGCTAACTGTGGGAAACTGGCTGTAACACAACCCACAGTGGACTCCTGCTTTAATATCTGTTCAGTACAGAAAATGTTTTCCATGTTTAAACTCCACAACCTTCTCAAAACATTCTCAGAACCTTTTCACAACCCCTCGTTAACGTGTGTATGGCTCTTACCTCACGCTGCACAGCGTTCCACGGTCTGTACAGGCCTGTAATCAGAAAACGCTGCGTGGTCCAGATCTTCAGAGCGCTGTAGGAGTGTGTTCTCCCCGGTGAGAGTTAGCGATTCACACTCTCTGGGTCGGTCCCGGTGTGACCGGGAGTTTAGCAGTGATTAATGTCCGAGCTGAGGCTTTTACAGCCGCAAATAATCATCCCAACACACATAAACACCATAAATCCCATCACCTCACACACACACACACACACACACACACACACACACACCCCGCTGTCCACAGGCCGTACGACCCCACAATGAAAAATAAGAACACGAGCAACATTACAGATACGTAAAACACATCTGGAGAGGTTTATTGGGGAAATTGTTCTGTAACTGAAAGTCTCTAATTTAGAACCTGTTGGTTCCTTTATCCTGGATATGGGATTGGGATTTGAGATTGATGCAGTTGGGTTTGGAGGTTCTACAGGTTCTGTACGGATCCTGCAGCACATTTACCCACAGATTTTGCTACAGATGGGCCTGTAGATTCTGTAGCTCTACACTTGTAGGTTGAAGCTGAAGCTGCAAAGTCCCAGCTGCTCCATAGTGCAGAAGGTTCTGAAAAAACCTTGCTGTGTGTGGGTGAACATTATCCTGCTGAAAAATGCTGCTGCTATCAGCTGGGAGTTCTGCAGGGGAGAAAGCAGCAACACATGGGTCTGCAGGATGTTCTGCACAGATCACTGAGATCACTGTTAGTGTTCCTCCAATCACTACTAGGAGTGATCACCCTGCAGTTTACAGTGTGAACTCTTCAGTCCAGGTCAAAGACAGGAAACCTCCAAACTCAAATAACCCAAACAGAACCTGGATTCGGCGCAAAAGATGGCACGGTTCCAGTCCATACAAAATCACATCACTAAGAGACTTGAACCTTAACAGGGTTGGTTCCCAAAGAGCAAATGGATTCAATTCCAAAAATGATACAGTTCCAGTCTGCAGAAGTCCAGGTTTCTTATATATGACAACAATGAATATGTGAATATGAAGGCAATGTTTTGGCGAGCTGACGGATGGTCTAGATGGTGGGCAGTTTGTCAAAACAACCATCCTGCTTCCAGTGATGCTGAGCCTCTCAAAGTCTATTAACTGGGCAAAATGTCTTTAAGTACATCATAGAAGCATGTCTAGCAGCCAACGGTCTCTCAAAAGGAGGTACACTACCCATAAGTATCCTACAGAGTAGCTATAAACAGACATTCAGATTTCCTTGCATGTATAAACTATACAGCTCTGGAAAAAATTAAGAGAGCACTTCAGTTTCTGAATCAGTTTCTCTGATTTTGCTATTTATAGGTTTATGTTTGAGTAAAATTAACATTGTTGTTTATTATGTTATTTATTAACTACAGATAACATTTCTCCCAAATTCCAAATAAAAAATATTGTCATTTAGAGCATTTGTTTGCAGAAAATTAGAAATGGCTGAAATAAGAAGATGCAGAGGTTTCAGACCACAAATAATGCAAAGAAAACAAGTTCATATTCATAAAGTTTTAAGAGTTCAGAAATCAATATTTGGTGGAATAACCCTGGTTTTTAATCACAGTTTATTTTCATGCATCTTGGCATCATGTTCTCCTCCACCAGTCTTACACACTGCTTTCGGATAACCTTATGCCTTTATTTCTGGTGCAAAAAATCAACCATTTTAGTTTGGTTTGATGGCTTATGATCATCCATATTCCTCTTGATTATATTCCAGATGTGTAAAAAAAACAAAACAAAACAGAAAACAGAAAACGTATACATTCTTTTAGAGTCCTTTCAAAAAATCTTTTGATTTTAAACTGAAAGAAAAAAATGTAAGAATGTAAAAAAAAAAGGTAAAACCGGTAAAATTTACTGAAGAATGCTTATTTTTAACAGTGTAATTTCCACACAGCTGTTTTAGCCACAGTTTTAGGACGGTATTGCCGGTGTCGGGGAAAGTGCTGTATGGAATCTGAGTCAGTACAGATGAATTCCACATTTCAGATGCAGGGAGGGGATGGTTGCTGGGGTGCGTTGGGGTGGGGTATGTTTTTCTAAACCCTGCAGCACTTCTGGACGATTCATGTCATACGTTTCTGGGGTCACAGTTTCAGAGCTGCTTACTTTGAAGTGGTTAATAAAGAAATATTGAAGAAAAAAATTCTTACCATAATTTTCTTTCAGGTTTTTGCTGTACAGATCTGCAGATCTACAGCAGCAGCAGTAGAAGGAATGTGTAGCAGCTGTAGCGAGACATACAGGGAATTTTTGGAAGAGGAAAATAGACAGGAACACTTTCACTTTATTTTGTTTATTTACTTTGTTTTTTTAGACAATAGAGGAATATGACTGATAGACATGTTGTTGATAGTGCAGGGATTTTCCCACGTTACTGAAAGTTAATTTCTGATGTTTCTTTGCGCTAAATGTTTGCTGTGGGTCAGCTGACGTCGTTAAACAATAAGAAGGATTGATTTCTTTGAGTCAAGAACAAAGGATATGAATCATTATTGATCTATTATGCGTTAATTAGTAGCGGCAGAGCTGGAGGTCTGGGTGTGTTGTTTTGGCGGGAAAAGCTAATGACGTTTAGAGAGTTTTTTTTCCCCTTTTGTTCACGATCGCCATGTTTTTTAGAGACGCCATGTTTTCAGACGGTAGGTTTTCAGGGTGTAATTGACTACGTCGTGTCGTAGGAGGCATTGATTACCTTACGCATGCATTACCTAAGCTAGCGCCGCGCTGCGCTAACCCAGTCGCCCCCACTATTTGGAGATGGTTGCTAACAACACGGCGGAATTGGCTATTACCCCAAATATGTCTTAATGCAGCGGTGGGGTCTGTTTCCTGTTCCTCTCGCAGCAAGTTCTCGCTGATTCAGCAGGACCTCAGCGGGTTCAGCGCTGCAGAAAACCCCACCTCGACACATACGTGGGTTACGCGCCGGGTCAGAGATATCGGCTTTCTGCACAAATACAGGAACGCCGGCGTACGGGTTCTGTTTCTGATCCGTTTCCTCCAGTCGCCGCTCTCTCACAGCCCTGTCCCCGGACTCCCCGTCCAGAACAGGACGAGGAAACGGAGTAAAGAAACACACCTGTGACCCACACCATCCCCAAAACCATAACCACAGTTTACCTGCTTTACCATTACAACCACCACCTACATTCTACACCCATCACCTCCTACTGTTACACATCCACTGATCATAATGATGATAGATAGATGGATGGATGGATGGATGGATGGATGGATGGATGGATGGAGACAGAGGTACAGAGAAATACGGAGATGGATAGATAGAGAGATGGATAGGTAGATGGATGGGTAGAGAGAGAGATTGAGGGAGATGGAGGTAGATGGATAGGTGGATGTGTGGATGTGTGGATGGATGGATGGAGAGACAGATTAAGAGAGAGGAATAAAGAGAAATAAAGAGATAGATAAATGGATGGATGGATGGGTGGGTAGAGAGAAAGATTAAGAGAGATAAAAAGAGGTGCATGGATGGATAGATGGATGGATGTAGAGACAGATTGAGAGTAAGAGATAGAGAGATTGAGAAATAGACAGATAGATGGATATAAAGAAATGGATGGATGGATGGATAGAGAGACAGATCAAGAGAGAAATAGAGAGAAATAGAGAGATAGATAAATGGATAGATAGATGGATCGAGAGACATGGATGGATGGATGGATAGATTGATGGAGAGACAGATTGAGAGAGAGATAAAGAGAGATAAATATATATAGAGAGATAGACAGATAGATGTATAGATATTTTATGGATCCCAGAGGGAAATGTACAGAGTACAGAGATGTTACCAAAGATTTATAAGAAAGAATTATAAATATAAATACAGAGATAGTATTTAAAGTATAGATGTAGAGACGTTCGTGTCTTGTTTGTGTAAATGATTGTGTGTAAAATGTGATTGTAAAGCATCCTGGGGTTTGTAGAAAGCGGTTTTATAAGTGTATCTTCATTTATTCAAGCAGAATCTCTTGTGAGCAGCCAGGTGCACCCAAACTTCTGACACACTTTATTATTAATAATAGTGCATCTTATGGAGGAATTCGAGCTCCTTCCTGATCATCCGTCACTGTTAGTGCTGAAGACTGAGGACTGGATGATGAAGAGGCAGGAATCTTCCTCCTGACCTCCAACACGGTTCCCACTTTCCCATCCTTCCCCCGAGTCCCGCAGAGACGGAACGCTCCGGACAGCTTTACGGATTGTTTGTGCTCGACTTTATAAACTTAGCGCAATATTTTAATGACAGCAGCTTCTGCTTTTCCCATCTCAGGTCCTCCAAGAGTTCTGAAGCGAGGAGAGCAGAGTCTCCGGCGCCGGTGCCGAGCTTCCTGCAGGCCCTGAGCGCGGGGTCGGGGTGGAAAGCGTAGTGGATCAGCATGTGGCGTCTGCATCTGCGTGCCTCGGTGTTTATCGCCCGCTCTCGGTTCGTGACTGCCCTCCGCACTCGCGCCAAGTCCCAGCTGCACTCTCCAGCCTGAGGCTGGCGCTCCGTCTCCCCGCCGGCGCTGGAATTCACATCAACTGTACGCTGAGATACGCCTGCTTCATAAATATCCATCAGCGGGGAGCGGAACATGTGGCACGGCGCACCATCGCCGTTATTCTGGAGACGGGTCTGAGTCACCGCGGCACGATGCAGCTGAGAATAACCGCAGATCTGCAGTAACACACTCATTAATACAGTCTCTGGAAAGATCCTGCAGTAAGAGATATACTGTATAAACAACCATGACTCCACTTAGATACAGTTAAATTAAAATAATTAAATACTAAACTACTACAAATCCCTTTGCTTGATTAAGTGGATCAGCAGATCATTTGATGAAGTCAAGTCAAGTCAAGTCAAGAGGCTTTTATTGTCATTATATCTGAGTACAGGTACACAGTGTGATGAAATTACGTTCCTCCCGAACCATGGTGCAACATAGAACCACAAGCAATAGACAACATAAAGTGCAGGAGTGACGACAGTGCAACATAAAATTATAAAATTATAACACTAAATAACAATAAATACAATAAATACAAAAGACAAGACAATTTAAAGACAGGACAGTGCAGTACCGATACGGTATAATAAAGTGTATAGTGGGGATAAGGTGCAGAGATGTGTGACATACTGTAACATATAGAACATATATAATCACAGCAGTTACTGAGGTAGAGTTTATAGTTTTTAAGAGTGCAGCAAATAAAGTCATGTCAGCCTCTGTGTGCTGACTGTGTGTGTGTGGGTGAAGTTCAGTTCTTGTGTAAAAGGGGGGGGGGTGTACAGTTTAGTTTTGTGTGAGTGTGTTGGGTGAGTGGTGGGTGGGGTGGGGGTTCAGTTCCGTCTCTGTGCGTTGAGAAGTCTGACTGCCTGGTGGATGAAGCTGTTGCAGAGTCTAGTAGTGGAGGCTCGGATGCTCCTGTATCTTCTGCCGGACGGCATCAGACCGAAGAGTCCGTGTGAGGGATGGGTGGGGTCGTCCACAATGCTGGTGGCTTTGCGGATGCAGCGTGTGGTGTAGATCTCGGCGATGGAGGGAAGAGAGACTCCGATGATTTTCTCAGCTGTCCGCACTATCCGCTGTAGGGTCTTGCGGTCTGAGGTGTTGCAATTCCCAAACCAGACGGTAATGCAGGTGCTCAGGATGCTTTCTACAGTCCCTCTGTAGAACATGGTGAGGATGGGGGGTGGGAGATGTGCTTTCCTCAGTCTCCGCAGGAAGTAGAGGCGCTGCTGGGCTTTCTTGGTTAGGGAGCTGGTGTTGAGGGACCAGGTGAGGTTCTCTGCAATGTGAACACCGAGGAACTTGGTGTTCTCCACAATTTCCACAGCAGAGCCGTTGATGTTCAGCGGGTGGTGGACACCTGGAGCTCTCCTGAAGTCAACAACCATCTCCTTGGTTTTATCCACGTTAAGAGATAGGTTGTTGGTTCTGCACCAGTCCGTCAGCCACTGCACCTCCTCTCTGTATGCTGACTCGTCGTTCTTGCTGATGAGGCCAACTACAGTTGTGTCATCAGCGAACTTGATGATGTGGTTTGAGCTGTACTTTGCAGTACAGTCATGAGTCAGCAGAGTGAACAGCAGTGGGCTGAGCACACAGCCCTGGGGGGCGCCAGTGCTCAGTATGGTGGTGCTGGAGGTGTTGTTTCCAATCCTGACTGATTGTGGTCTCTCAGTCAGGAAGTCTAAAACCCAGTTGCAGAGGGAGGAGTTCAGGCCCAGCAAGCTCAGTTTTCCTATCAGATGCTGAGGGATGATGGTGTTGAATGCTGAACTGAAGTCGATGAACAGCATTCGAACATAGCAGTCTTTGTTGTCCAGGTGGGTGAGAGCCAGGTGGAGCGCAGTAGAGATGGCATCGTCTGTTGATCTGTTTGGACGATACGCAAACTGCAGAGGGTCCAGTGAGGACGGGAGCTGGTTTTTGATGTGCCTCATGACCAGCTTCTCAAAGCACTTCATGATGATGGGAGTAAGTGCAATGGGACGGTAGTCATTAAGGCAGGACACTTGAGACTTCTTCGGCACAGGGACGATGGTGGTCGTCTTGAAGCACGTCGGCACGATTGCAGTACTCAGAGAGATGTTGAAAATGTCTGTGAGAACATCCGTGAGTTGTTCTGCACATCCTCTGAGCACTCTGCCAGGTATGCTGTCTGGTCCTGGGGCTTTCCGTGGGTTGACTCTGAGTAGAGTTTTCCGCACATCAGCTGAGGACAGGCACACTACCTGATCATTTGGAGGAGGTGTAGTCTTCCTTGCTGTCGTGTAGTTCTATGCTTCGAACCTTGCGTAGAAGGAGTTCAGTGCATCTGGAAGGGAGGCATCACTGTTACCAGCAGGGGGGGTGACTTGTAGTTGGTGATGGTGTGGATGCCCTGCCACATGTGCCGAGTGTCAGTAGTGTCCTGGAAGTGGGCGTGGATTTTCTTTGCGTAGGTGCGCTTTGCCTCTCTGATCCCCCGGGAGAGCTTGGCTCTAGCTGTTCGGAGGCCAGCCCTGTCCCCTGACTTAAAGGCCTTGTTCCCATAGCGAACTTTTGCATGATTGCGAGTTCAGATCGGATTACTTACACAGAAAAACAAACAAAAGCACCGTGTTTTGCTTCCGAAGTAGCCGCTGCGACTGCTCGCGCCGCCGACAGGAAGTACTACTTGTGGTTGGGCAGTGTGTTGAGGGGTGATGTGTTGGGTGGTGTGTTGGAGGTGATGTGTTTGAGCATTGTGTTAATACGTTACTATTTGTTCTATATAACATGAAATTGGGTTATGTGTTTGGGCAGTGTGTTGAGGGGCTATGTGTTGTTGGGCAGCATATTTGGGCCATGTGTTGAGGAGCGATGTGGTGTTTAGCAGTGTGTTGAGGTGCAATGTGGTGTTGGGCAGAGTGTTGGAGGTACTGTGTTTGGTCAGTGTGTTGGGGAGGTGATGTGTGTCGGGGGGTTATGTGGTGTTGGAGATGATGTGGTTGGGCAGTGTGTTGAGGGGTGATGTGTTGGGTGGTGTGTTGGAGGTGATGTGTTTGAGCATTGTGTTGGGATGATGTGACGTTGGGTAGTGGGTTGGGGGGTTATGTGTTTGGCAGAAGGTTTGGTAGGGCTGGTGATTCAGTCCTCAGTGTAAAACTGTAGGTACCACCAGTTTACAGTCTGTGAGCTTCAGCTCTAACTCAGGGTTTGTTACCCAGAGTTCTGTGTTGGTGACGAGGCGGTACGAGGGTCTGATACCCAGCAGAGTCCAGCATGAATAACATCTTCTAAAACCTGTCTCCATTCGTATCTGTCCTCAGAGATCCGTCACGTTTCCGTCAAGAACTTTCCCTTTCTTTCTTTAAACTCGCCTCATTTTTAGTGTAAGTTTCTGAACATGAAAACGGCGGATCTACAGATGTCGATATTTATGAAGTGTGATTATTATTAGTGTTCTGTAAGGAGATGCTGTGAGCTGCAGTCATGCCGGGGTATACAGTATGAATCTATATTAGCGTTTCCTGCTGGATCTCTTTAGTCACTCAGTAACAGGGTTTTATTTGGTCACTCATTAATGCTGGGTAATAAAAGCACTGTGAAAAAGAGAAGCTGTGACCCAACAGCATCGGTATGTTATTAAGAAAGACCCATTTATGACCTCTGAGTTGAGAAGCTGTGTGCCGTTTCACTCAGGAGATGGAGTAGTTTTTTTAATTAAATAAAGTTAAACAAATATTATAACTTTGTTGGAATGTTGACACAAACCTAGACACCTTAAAAGTATGGGGAACAACCAATTAAAGGAACTCAGATTTAAAAGGAAAAACCTCTCTGACAACATAAGAAGAAACCACCAAGATGAGATCAACAAGAAAGCTAATGAAAAAGCATAAAGGAGAATCACTGAGAAGAACCAAGACTCAAAAGATGACTCAAAATGAGAACCTCTCCTAGAGCTTAGGAAGAAACCACCAAGAAGAGAATCTCTAAGAGAGCATGAGGAAGAACCACTGAGAAGAACCAAGACTTAAAAAAAACCTCTTACCAAAAGTATGAAGAATAACAATACAAAAAGTTCATGAGTTAAAAGGAGCATCTACCAGAGAGGATAAGGAAAAATAACTGAAATGGAATGGAACTGAAATTACTCAAATGGAGAACCTTCTTAACAGTATGAGGAAAAACCAATTAGGGACTCTTTTTGAGAACCTTCAAGAACTGAGAAAAACCAAGACTCAAAATAGCTACTCAAGAGTATAAAGACTCTGAGATAAGGACACATAAGGGAAAATCTCTGCTAAGAACCATAGCTCTCTAAAAGCATTAACATTAGTTAATAAGAGAAACCAAAGTTCAAAATGGGAACCTCTCTTAGAAAAGAAGAGCCAGCACTCAATAAGAGAACCTCTACAAAAAGAGCATGGGGAAGAAACACTGAAGAACCCAGACTCAAAAATTAGTCTTCCCAAAAGCATTAAGAACAACAAAAATAAACCATGAGTTAAAATGAGAATCTACCAGAGAGGATAAAACATAACTTAAGTGGTCAATTATTCAAATAAAGAACCTCCTTAACAGTATGAGGAAGAACCAATTATGGACTCTTTGAGAACATAAGAAGAAACCTCTCTAAGAATAATCTCTAAGAACCATAACTCTCAATGCATTAAAATGCATTAAAAATTACCATTAGAAACTAAATCTCAAAATGAGAATCTTTCTTAGAGCTTAGGAAGAAATCACCAAGAAGAGCCAACATTCAATAAGAGAACCTCTCAAAGAGCGTAGGGAAGAACCACTGAGAAGAACCAAGACTCTAATGATGATGCTTCTAAAAAAGTATGGGGAATAACAACAAACAGAAACCAAGACTGAAAAGGAGAGTCTACCACAAAATATATAAAAAATCTAACTGAAATGATCTATAACTCAAACTGAGAACCTCCTTAAGAGTATAAAGATTGGAGAATCTCTGTATGAAGAATTACCTACTTTAGAGCATAAGTATATTTGTAAAAGGTGCATTTTATTATAGTCAGAATTTTGTAAAATACTTGTGTATTTGTTATGAAAGTATCTGTAATTTGACCATGACCAACTGAAACCAAACTCTGTAGGAATTTAGACTCTACTGATGTGGTTGAGAAAGAGAGAGAGAGATAGACAGAGAAATTCAGCCATAATTACCCCCTATCCCAAGCTCAGGGAACTCCAGTGCTGTGCCAGTTTCACACACTTTCCCACAGCCCATCCCCCGCCGCTCTGGGACGTCCCACCGATGCTATCTGCCCTGTCCTCTGATGTTTACTGCAGCTTGTCCAGAGAAGACCTCAGTGACATCTTCCTCAGACCCGTGCATGAGGTTCACCACTATTCACCACTGCTTATTAAAGGCATAAAGAGCCAAGCACCTGAAACCTGAGCCACCCAGAGTCGCAGGTATACGGTCTGAGGGTTCGGTTGGGTCTGAGGAGAGACAGAGGGACTAATAGACTCGGGGACAGCGTCTGAGGATTATCTCCTCCAGAGGAAATAAGACGAGCTGATCCAAACACTGAACCGCCCTGTAATTTCAGAATAATCGCTCCCGCTGTACCACCCAGCCACCGACCAGCTCAGCACCATATTCATATTCACGACCTTTCTCACCACCTTATTAACCCTTATTAACCATCTTACGTTAAACCATTAAACTCTGCGGGAGGTAAATTAATTTTAGTTAGATTTTACATAATTCCTTATAACTGATGATTGATGATGAGGAACCCATTTAAAGTGCAAGTTTGAGAAGCTACCCACATACAGGGTTCTGCCCAGGTATAGGCTTCTGCCCACTCGCAGAAGCCTATACCTGGGCAGAACCCAGGTACTCGCAGGCTTCTGCCCATTTACAGGCTTCTGTCCATCCTCGGGCTTCTTCTGCCCATCCACAGTATTCTGCCCATCCACACACTTCTGCCCAGGTACAGGCTTCTGCCCATTCACATGCTTCTGCCCAGGTACAGGCTTCTGCCTATTCACAGGCTTCTGCCCAGGTACAGGCTCCTGCCCATTCACAGGCTCCTGCCCATTCCAGGCTTCTGCCCAGGTGCAGGCTTCTGCCCATTCACAGGCTTCTGCCCATTCACAGGCTTCTACACAGGTACATGCTTCTTCACATTCACAGGGTTCTGCCCATTCACAGGCCTCTGCCCATTCACAGGCCTCTGCCCATTCACAGGCGTCTACACAGGTACAGGCTTCTTCTCATTCACAGGTGTCTGTCCATTCACAGGTACAGGCTTCTACACAAGTACAGGCTCCTGCCCAGACACAGGCTTCTGCCCATCTACAGGCTTTTTGGGTGACAACATATCATTGTCACCCAAAAATGTGACGTACCAAAAAATGTGCTGCGAATTCAGTTGTCATAACCTGCTTTTACGCCAAAAAATGTCATGATAACCTACAACCAACAAATTATAAAGCACTTATATAGACATCATTTGGTCTTTAATAATGGTAAAGTGTTAACTGAAGTTCTTCGGTGGGCTCAGTCACTAAACCTCAGTGTGAAACCCACACTAACTGGACTAAGCGAACAGTGTATGATGGACCTTGTGCAGAATTCCAGGTGTGGAAACACCTAGAGCTCCTAAAGATGCTGAAGGTTGGAAAGTGCATGCAGATACCCTCAGTCCAGAACCTGTCAGTCTGCAGGAGGGCTGGCAGTGTGTGTGCTGTGTTCTGAATGTGGAAATGGTGTGTGTGTGTGAGTTGGGCTGGATTCTTCTCCAGTTCTTCTTTTCCTGTATAAATTTCACATTTGCATGGAAAAAATCTTCCCTGCGTGTTTGGATTTCCATTGTGCGGACGGACAGACGACCAGACACGGGTCGGTCTGGGCGGGGGTTCGGCTGGTGTGTGTGTGTGTGTGTGTGTGTGTGTTTGACGGCGTCTGGACAGTGACTGTTGTTGAAGTATCAGTAATAAACTCATTGGCCCATTCAACTCAATACAAACCCATATTTCTTTTTTCCTACTGAAAGCAAAACCATCCGGTAGCTAACTGTGTGTGTTAGAGTGTGTGTGTGTGTGTGTTTGTGTGTGTGTGTGTGTGTGTGTGGATATCCACAGAAACAATGGGCACTACTCCAACAAACACACACAAGTACACACACCAGCCAATCAGCCATAAACCAGACATCGATTTTAAACAAATTAGAGCGTAAAGTTCTTCGCCGGACCGGTTCTGGGTTTCAGTGGGTTTCAGGGTTTCCAGGGTTCTGCTAAGTGGTTGTTTTGATGTCTGTGGAATTAAAACCCTCGCTGTTGGAAACCTGCAGTTATTCCACCGCCGCAGATTCTGCTATTCAGGAAGTGATACTGCAGCGAACCGCATAAACTTTATGGCTTCTCAATTTCAATAAAATCAATCGTTTCCCAGGCCAACGACCCGTCCCGACCCGTCCCATCCCAACCCATAACATCCCTGCCCGGCCCATCCCGTCTCACCTCAGGGTTTTTAGTTTTAATGCCGTTTCCTTTCTCACAGCTCATTTTCCCTTAACTGCTAACTGCATTACTGTGAACTCACTGTAGTTTATACTGCTGTCCAATCAAAACCACTTCCACAATTCCTTCAAACCTTACCTGTAGTTTTTACTCATGCTCAATCCTTACACCTCACTTTAGCTAGGATCTGTCCTTACCTGTAGTCTTTACACACACCCTTAATTTTTCCCTGTAGTCCATACTCACGTTTAAGTCTTATATACATTTCTACCTATTGCTCAATCCTCACCTGTCGTAATTGCCTATGCTCACCCCTTACCATTGACTTTAGTCTTTTCCTTAACTTTAGAACCATTTCCCTGTAGTTAATACTCATGTTCATGCCTTAAATACATGGCTACCCTTTGCTCAACCCTTACCTGTCATCATTACTTAGGCTTAGTAAATGCTCATGCTTATGTCTTATTTGTAGTCTTATCCTTTGCTCAAGCCTTCTCTAAAGTCGTTATTTATGCTTAAGATTTCCATATTTCTTTTAGGTATGTTTTGTCCTTACATGTAGTCAATCAAAGCCTTTCCTGTGGTCTTTTCTTGCACATTGTCTTTACCTGCTGTCTTTACCTATGCTCAATTCTTCTCCTGTAATGTTTACCTTACTTTTACTGCTTACCTACACTCAACCTTTCCAGTAATGATTACCCACACTCAAACCTTACAAATAGCCTTTACTCATGCTCAATGTTTATCTGTTGACTACTTACATTTTTACCTTATATATACTACTTACCTATGCTCCAATCAGACCTATATCCTTTACTTATGCTCAGATCTTACCTGTCCTGATCTTCCTTTATCTGTGTTCAATTCTTACCTGTAGTCTTTACCTACACTTAATTTCTCCCAGTAGTCCAAAGTCAGTTTCATGCCTTATCTGTAGTCTTACCTTTTGCTCAAACCTTATCTGGAGGCATTATGTATGCTTAAGCTTAACATATTGTCTTTAGCTATGCTTAGTCCTTATATATAGTCAATTTGTATGTTCACTCAAACCTTTCCTGTTCTCTTTTCTTGTATTTAGTCTATACCTGTAGTCTTTACTCACACTCAAACCTTACAAACGCAATTTACAATCTTTATCTAATCTTTTATCCTTACAAATAGTCCTTACCCATGCTTGGTGTTTATCTATTGTCTTTACTATGTTTTGTCGTATATATACAATTTACCTACCTTTTATTAACAATTGAATTGGAGATTATTATTAGATTGTTAGGAATTGATTATGATGGTGAATTCAAACAGCTTAGAGCCGTTAATGCTGAATTCTGTGGCGTGGTTGAGCTCAGGATTGGTGTGTGAGATGTACGTCAGTGATGGGAGTGATAGGATGAGCTGTATCTGAGGAGTCAGGGTGGAAAGAGAAACACACACACACACACACACACACTCAGACGCAGCACCTCCGTGTGTGTAATGGAGATGAACTGCGAGGCCTTTGTGCCAAACACAATAAAACACATGACATGGGAACAGCTCATCTGTCTGCTTCTCCAACACGCCTGTGTGTGTGTGTGTGTGTGTCTGTGTGTGTGTGTGTGAGATAGTAAGAGTGTGTGGGGTGTTTTTGAGTTCAAGACATCAGTGTTTCCCAACCCTGTCCTGCTTTAAACCACTAAAAGCGTCTTCACACGGATACTATATATGATATATGATCAATGTATTCTGAAATCAAAGGAATTACAATAGTTTATCCTTCTATGCTCTCCAGAAAAGCCACCAGAGGGAGTTGTCAATCGTGCATCATGCAGCTTGATTTAGGCCGTGTCAGTGTGTTTTTGCTATCGTAACGACAGGAATAGTACACCTTGCGCATCTCGAACTGCACAAAAGGCATGTACTGATTCTCTTAATTAATCATGGGTGTGGTTATTTTTGTGCGTAACGTGAAATAAACCAATCAGAGTGTATCTCTGTTGCTCATAATTCCCTTTAAGAGTATACCAGGTGAGCTCTGACTTTGGTGGATTGCTATTTTAATGGTGCAGCTACCTGGACGTGTCCAACAAACTCTTCTCAGCAGAGGAAACTGAGCTGCTGGTTGACGCTGTGAAGGAGCTCCAGCAGCTCATTTACAGGAACAGCAATGTTATTTTATTTACTATTATGTTTATTGTTGATGTAAAAGTTGGGTTTGTGCTGCTGTGTGTTCATGTGTGTCTAATAAGTGGGGGTGTACGCTCGGCTCGGCACGGCGCCTGTGTTACCAAGTTAGCAATACTCCAGAAATGTACCTGAACACACCTCATTTGCATACCACCACGCCCATCAGTGTAGATATATTCAGGAGCTCTGCTGCTATTTGAATGAGGGAAAGGAGTAAGGGGTGAAAAAAATGTTGGTGAGGTGTAAGATAGCAATGACCAAAGACTTTAGACTCGACTCTTGACCAAACACTTGAGATTCGTTGTTTGTGACCAAAGACTTGAAAACATCTCTGCCAATCAGAGGAGACATTGTGCTGGTTATGTTTTTTTGAGGCACATTTTGGTGCATTTTGGTTTATGCCTGTGTGAAAACAAACAAAACAGAGAGGAAAGGCTTAAAGTAAACAAACTCTATGACTGATTCAGACCAGAAAAAACAACTACAGGTGTGAAATCACCCTTATTATGGTCAGGATGTCATCCGAATGTATTGGACAGAGTTCCATCATTTCAGAGAACACCGTTCCACTGCTCTACAGTGTCTCAATTCTCAGGCTTTATACCCCTCTATAGAGCTCATGAATAGCATTAGCTTTAGCATGGTGCCAATTGTTTCATGTTCATTGTCTATTGCTTATTGAGCCAGAGAGTCCTTTTTGTGTGTCAACAATGGATGCAACTTGAACAGTAAAGTAGGGGAATGTGTTAGTTAGAGAAGTGACCACAAACTTTTGGACATATAATCTGTCCTTTTTGCAAGCATGTTTTTTAGTCAAAGCATTTTAGAGTTTGGTGTGCGCATAGTTATGAACGTAACAGAATGGTGATGTCGAGTCGAGTTAATTAATGCAATTATCCACAGGAAAGGAAAACCCAAAACCACCGGCGGGGAGGGTAGAGTTACGGGTCAGATGACAGTACTGGTGTTTGGAGGCAAAAATTTGAGAACATGTTTTATTGTAGAGGGAAATCAGTAGGTGACAGTGTGGCGTGAGTAATTGTGGGAGCCTCCAGATGAGCTAATGAGCTAATGCTGACTAGATAATAATGGGGAGTCGTCAGTCATTTTCTACATAAATGCTTTTTTGTGGATTGTGTGCAAAAAGAAGTTGACTGAAAGGGTTGGGTATGGAGGTTCTAAAGGTTACGTATGAATCCTGGAGCCCATTTACCCACAGATGTTGCTACAGCTGGGCCTGTAGATCCTGTAGCTCTATACTCGTAGGTTGAAGCTGAAGTTGAGTCCCAGCTGCTCCATAAATGCTGGATTGGTGATAAATCTGGAGAGCGGGCAGGGCGAGGAAGTGCTGAAATCTAATGGAGATGTTCCTGGGAATCCCTTGCTGTGTGTGGGTGAACTTTATCCTGCTGAAAAAAGCTGCTGCTATCAGCTGGATGTTCTGCATGAGAGGCAGCAACACATGTATCTCCAGGATGTTCTGCACAGATCACTGAGATCACTGTTAGTAATGATCCTCCTATCACTACTAGGAATGACCGACTGTCACTGATTTAAGGTGCTCCTCAGATCATAACATTAATCACACCTGCAGTTTACAGTGTGAACTCTTCAGTCCAGGTCAAAGACAGGATTGCAGATTCACCTCCAAACTCAAACCTGACCACCATCAGATCCCAAACACAACCTGGATTTATCGCAAAAAGTCTTTGAGTGCATTGTAAAGATGTCACAAAGTGGTCTTTCACAAATAGGTACACTACCCAAACTACCCTCCAAAAACCTTTTCATTGTGCAGGAAGAGAAGCATTTTTTTTGCACTGTCATGTGGCAAGAACCAATGTCTAATCATACTGAACATACAATCATTTACATACCTTCCAAGATATAACCTTTCAAAGATGTATGCATATCTTCTCACCTAACTATTCTTAATAACAGACATTCTCCCCAGGTTTGAGAAAAGTGTGACAAAATTTAGCACCATGCTAATTGTTGGGGTAAGAGTTTTATTTGCTTTTTTTGCGAAACATGACTGAATATTGTTTCATTCTCATTTTTGGACAAACTATCGCTTTAGTTAGCATAACAGTTGGTCAGCTCATTCTTAGCAGGACTTGACCCTTACTGACTGCATCCTTGACTTTGACCTTTGACTCTCAACCAGTCTGGGAAATGAACTCTCAGTGGTCTACAATGGAGTCTGGTCGGGTGGATGCAGTGTGCCTCCTTAAAGACCCTCATCCCATCCCTGCACTCTCAACCAAAGCCAATTTCCTTCCTCCAGAACATCCTCTGTGACCCGTCTGACCTGTCGCTCGCTGGAAAAAGCGATGTCGTGTCCCTTTCCCAAACAGATGCCCGGCCAGACGCCGAATGGCACTGAGAGTTTCCACCCAGCAGAAGTGCCAGGAAATCTGAGTCTGAAAACATGTATATGTTTATGATCATCATAACTTTTCTCTTGTGGTCAGGAAACGGCGGCAGAACCGGCTAAACGAAACCAAACTGCGGGCGCTGTCTGATGGGACGAGGCCCTTTTGTAGTGCAGTCCGGCTCTGGATTTGTATATGCATGCATGCATGCATGCGGATGGACGGGCGGTATGGTAGCGAGTGTGTGTTCCTAATGCACGTCCAGACTCGAGTTACTGCCAGCGAGCCAAGATATCCTGAACATCTGTTTTGAAGATAACATGGCAGAGAGACGCATTGGTGGAGCTGCGGCTTCCCATGAGAAACTCAATCTAATTCTCTGTCTGCTTTCATGTGTGTGTGTGTTTGAATGTTTGAGTGCGCGAGTGTGTGTTTGAGTGTGTGTATAAAGCGTGTGTTTCCGCCCTAGCGGTTGGGCAGGAGCCTTTAAAGCGGTCTCAGATGAACATTTCCAGACATTCGGGGTTCATTAGTGAATCTATGATGTAAATGACTCCTTCCTACCAGAGTCGTTCGTGTGGAGCGAACGCTGTTCTCCTCAGACGCTGGTATCTCCAACGACCTTGAACTTTCGACCCTTCTGAACTTTCTAAGCCTTACATCTGTGGGTCTATGGGTTCATCTTTAGCTGGACCATGACTTTGACCATGCAAACTTGACCTTTGACTACTCTTAGGAATTTACAACTACATTTATGGCATTTAGCTGACGTTCTTATCCAAAGTGACTTAGAGGGTGATTCCTACCTGGAATTGAACCCCCGTCTCCCACAAGGTAGCTCACTGGAAGGTGGTGGTGTTATCCACTGCACCACACCAACCACAATCAAGAAATAATCAGTGTGCTACTCTGAATGGCGTAGTTTTTAAAGAAGCACTAGGAATTTTTTTGTCAGTAGAGCCTGGATGTTAGCATCACGGCTAACCTGCTTTATCATAACCTTCATCACCAACAGCAAAGCTCAACTGTTCTAAAGTGGTACGAAAATGTAGGTGAACCCTTTGAAACTTCATGTTCTTCTTCATGATTTTTCATAAAATATGATCCATAGACAATCCATAGCATCTGAGTTCTGGGCTCTGATTGACCACTCCAAAAGGCACATTTTACTTTTTTTTAAACCATACTTAGTGATAAATGCTCCAGTGTTTTAGGTCATTGTCCTGTTGCAACACCCAACTTCTACATATATTGTAGTATTATAATAGGGCAGTTATTGGTGGGGTGGAGAGGTGTTATGGGATAATATCGCAGTTATTGGTGGGGTGGAGGGGCGTTGTGTGGTAATAGTGGGATGGAGGGGCGTTATGGGGTAATAGTGCAGTTATTGGTGGGGTGGAGAGGTGTTATGGGGTAATATTGCAGTTATTGGTGGGGTGGAGGGGCGTTATGGGGTAATAGTGCAGTTATTGGTGGGGTGGATGGGGTGTTATCTGGCACCTGTCTCTCTGTAGCGCCAGTCGGGGGAGCGCCAACCTCGCCTTTATCCTTAATTACAGCCAAAGCAGCCGGATTTAGCGCAATGCTATCACCCGGCGCCAGCACAACACACACACACTACACACAATACACACACACACACTCACTACACACACACACACACTCCTGGCATGTGGGAATGCCAGAACATTGGCACCAGGACCGGGAGTCCTACAACTGGCACTCAAACCGTTAAATACAGATCACGAATATGACTGCTGGATCTGTGAAGATATTCCAGCTAAAACTGCTCTATGGTTCTGTATTTCTGAATAAATTACCTAAAAGAATCTTACTGTATATTTTACTGCATTATAACTGTATAAAAAACTAATTCTTACTGTAGAATCTTCATACAGCGTATTACTGTAAATCTGCAAAGCATCATGGTTGAAATTCAGAAAGCCTGGAGCTATTCTTTCAGCTTAGCGATTAAATGCTAGTGGTGGATTACCTCAGTATGCTAACGCTAAGCTAGTCTTTTTCAGGAAAATTGAGTTTATTAATGAACTTTAACTTGGTGTTTATTGTGGTTCTGCTCTGCTAGCTTATGCTAGCTACACTTTACATAAATAAACTATTTGTAGAGTAAATATAAATAGATTTAGTTGGCTGAGAACATTAAGTTGATAATGTCAGCAGATTTGTGTAGAAATAAACTACAAGCTACAATTTATATTCATATTCTCAGTGGTACAGCTGTGCGATACTGCACAATTTGGTATCGATCCAATGGCAAGTAAATAGAGGGTTTGTATTGCCAAAACTGATACCAATACAGATACGTTTTACTACTACGAGAGCAAGGGAGAGCAATGTCATAATTTATTAATTCAATGCATCATCAATATGCAAATTTGAATGAAAAACTTGAATTATTTAATTGATTATTTAATTATTTTGTAAGTTTTCCTTTAATTTATCATGTTTACAATGATAATAAAACACAGGACGAGGTTTTCAGGCAAGTAAAATACTTTTAATAAGTAACTCAGAAATATTTATAGAAAACTTAAACAAGCCGAAGATAAACTGAAACTTAAGAATCAATCTCATCACACCAGTATCGATCAATACCCAATACCAAGGTTAGTATCGATACTATCGATATTTTAAATCGACCCGCCCATCCCTACTCAGTGGAGCTGAAAAACAGATATGGATGAATGGGTGTAGAAACTACAATAATAAGTTATATTTGAGCAATATCTGTCAGCATATAGACATTTACTAAACATACAAATGTAAATATACTTACAAATAAAGCAAATATACAAGTCTACATACTAGTCCATTATATAGATGTATTACATGCAGAGTGATCTAATTTAAGCGTTTATCCCTTTTTTTGTTGATTATTGATTATGACCCAAAAATCTGTGTTAAAATGAGAAAATTAGAATATTATGTAAGAGCAATGGGTACTTTTGGCAGTGTGGGCAGTGTGCCAAATTACTGCTGGAAAATGAAATCTGCATCTCCTAAAGGTTTTTCTCAGCAGAGGAACGCATTAAGTGATGAAGTAAGATTTTGTGGGAAAACAAAACTGCACTGACTTCAGACTTGATAATAAAACACAGTGGATCAACACCAGCAGATGACATGTCTCTCCAAATTGGTCTTATATATAATATTCTAGTTTTCTAAACACTGATTTGTGAGATTTTTTGGCTGTAAGCCATAATCAATAATCAACAATAAAAGAAATAAACACTTAAAATAGATCACTCTGTGTTTAATACATCTATATAATATACGAGTTTCACATTTTCAACTGAATTACTGACATAAAGTAACTTTCCAATGATATTCTCATTTTTTGCACTAGTATAGTTTATGTACTCAAATATATACAGTATGAAGTGGTGCACCTTCAATTGCAGCTTTACCCGAACTTAATTTATAATGGCTAACCAGAGTCGTCAGCTTTGATATCTAGAACCGGTTCTACGTGTTGGTGCTATCTCACTTCCCCATCGTTACAGGCTAATGCTAACAGGAAGTGGTATTTGTGAGCGCTGCTCTCGGGTTGAACAGTGACCACAGCGCTGTGCTGCAGTCTGATTGGCCCCCGGGGCGAAACGGCTCGTTAACTTTACTGACTTTCCGAAGTTTTACCGAACTCATTGATCTTTTGAGACGGGCGAGTGGCTCGGCCAGCCCTCTGAAACACTTTCATGTCCTTCGGTCTCATTCAGACATCAAAACAAGCTATAAAACCCGAGCTGGAGTTCTGGCCCAGTGCCATCCCTCACCGCCACCAGCATGTGACCAAACCCCTCCGGCTCGGGCCACCAGTACCGAGCCAGGTACCATTAAAACCTCCTTAAACCTATTTTACGGTGTTCTCTGGAAGAAAGATAAAGATTCGTCCAATAGTTCAGGATGACCTCATTAATGCTCTCGTCTCTAAATTCAATCAAATCCTCACAGCAATCTGAGTCCAGAATCAAGCAGAAAGCTTTGGTTGGACAGTAGAGACAGTTACTCCAACAAAAGCAGAATAAACTCTTTAAATATTTTTTATTTTATTTTAATAAAACCGTGATTACCAATAGTTTTTTTAGCAATTACTTAAGCACTTAAAAGTACTAACGTACTAAAAAGTTCTAGCTGGTAGCTAACATTGCTAAGCTAAAGTATATTTGTTAATATTGTTTCATAGTAGCTAAAATGCTGCTAACTTGCATAGATGTTTTTGGTAAGGTGTTGCTAGGTGGCAGCTAACGTTGCTAAGCTACTGTATAGTTGTTGTTTTTTTTTGTATAGGTGCTGCTAAGTTGAAGCTAACATGTTGCTAAGCTACTGTATGGTTATTTGTATTGTTTGGTACTAACTAACATACTGCTAAGCTACTGTATAGTTGTTGGTAAGCTTTTATATAGTTGTTTTTTGGTAAAGTGTGGCTAGCTTTTAGCTAGCATGTTGCTAAGCTACTGTATAGTTGATTTTTTGGTAAGGTGTTGCTAGGAGGTTGCCTATATGTTGGTAAGCAAATATATACATGCTTGTTGCTAAGCTACTGTATATTTGTTGCTCAGATGCAGGGATGTTGCTAAACTGTTGCTAGGTGTTGCTATGGTATAGTTGTTGGTTGCCAAGAAGTTGCTCTGAGGTTGCTGTGGTTTACTACGGTAGGTATTTACCTACGGTTCCAAGTATATTCATAGTGTTGTATTGTTTGTGCTGCTCCAAAGGTAAACTAAAAAAGTGTCAAACAACCAAAAATGTTTTTTATTATATTTTAGATTTTTCAAAGTATCTCCTCTTGTTTAGAAGATCAGTTTTGAACATCTCTGCTGGATTTTCTCAGTCAGTTTTATGAGGTAGAGTCACCTGGAATTCAGGCTTTCAGTTAACAGCTGTGCTGAACTCATCAAGAGTTAATTACTTGAATTTCTTGTCTCTTAATGTAAAGTTTGAGAGCATCAGTTAAAGTAAAGTAGTGAAGAGGTAGAGTTACAGGTATACAGTGAATAGTGAATATTTGAGTAATGTTCGAATCCAGGTTATGAGAAGCAACAACTACTCAACTAAATAAAGAAAAAAATACTTTAAGAAGAAATGAAGGTTAGTCAATCTGAAAAGAAGAAATTTCAAGAATTGTGAAAGTATCCTCAAGTACAGTCACTGCAAAGACTATAAAAAATGTTTTGATGATGGAACTGGCACTCATCAAGTTACTACATGATTCCTTGTGGGTTCATAACCACCTATGATCAGAAGAATATGTAAAACCTGAAGTCTAATAGATGTGTTTTTTCTCTTTTCTTTCTCAGCCGCTGGTCCTACTGTTTCTGCTGGTGTGATGTAATGGAGCGAGTGGCTCAGGTTCGAGGTGGTGTTTTTTGTAATCAGACACTTTATCTGGTTCCTTATCGCCGCGGCCACTGTCGCCATGACATTAGCAGGAAATGACCTCATGTGTGGAGTTACCATAGGAACCAGCCCAAGCAACACAACAGAATGAAGTGAGGGGCTCTGAAAACAAAACACAATTAGCCCTCATTAGCCCAATTTACGCTAACACTAATAGCGGCGGTGAGGGTGAAGGAAAACAAGCCTGAGCTCACTTCCTCCAGCAGGGTCTGGAGCTCCTCTCGCCGGGGTCTGGAGGATCTCGGGGGTCCGGCGGCTCTCCGGCGGGAGGAGCCCAACGCAGCTGGTCTTCATTTCAGCACAGCGACGACGTCTCGCTTCAAAACATCGGTAATTAACGATAAACGTAGCGGCAGGTCAGCCGTCAGCACTGGAGTCAAATATATCATCTACCTGCAGAAGTTTAGCTCCTCTCATTCAGCCTATAACAGATCAGCCCTCAGAAATGTGTTAATGTGGTGTAAAATCTAAATAAATCTAAATCAACACAGAATGCAATGATTATCAAATCTTAGATGCATATTTTATTCACAATAGAACATAAAACATATCCGACACCAGACTTGAAAGTGAGACAATTTACAATTTAATACAAACTTTAATACAGACATCCCCAGAGATTTTGTAAAAGAATTCAGGTTTTATTTTTGTAGATTTTGAATTTAATTTTTAGAAAAAAAAAAAAAAAATCTGCTGACAGATATAGAGGATGTTTGGGTGGTCTATGCCTTTAATGTAACCGATACAGGTCTAGATTGTGAATCAATCGATTGATCAATCAACCTTTATTTTTACTCGGTAATACATTGAGGGTAAACGCTTATTTATTTCCGATGCAGCTGAACATTTAAAATGAAAAAGGACTGAAAAATACATTAAAATTAAAATTAAAATGAAGTATTATATAAATCAAGTGAGCTAAAATAAGAAACTTCATAAACAATACAAAATTAAATGGTAAGGTAAATGGTAAAAACATTAACAAAAACAAGCCAACAATATAAGATTTAATTAAGAAGAAATACAATAATTTTTTGTTTTTTTCCCTCTTGTGGTTCTATATGCTTCTGTCCTCTGTTTTCCTGTCTTGTGTTCCCAGTCATGTGTTCTTTTAGCACATGGCCTTGTTTTGTTATTGTCCTGTCTCTGCCCTAGCCCAGCCTTAGCTATTTGTGTAATTCAAGAAATTCAAGTAATTAACTCTTGATGAGTTCAGCACAGCTGTTAACTGAAAGACTGAATTCCAGGTGACTCTACCTCATAAAACTGACTGAGAAAATCCAGCAGAGATGTTCAAAACTCATCATCTAAACAAGAGGAGATACTCTGAAGGATCTAAAATATAAAACATATTCTGGTTTGTTTAACACTTTTTTGGTTTGCTTTATCCAAAGAGACCTAGATCCCTGCAACATCCTGCAACATCCAAGCAGAAGGGAGTTGTGCTACCCATCGAAATGTGCTTCTTACCACCATAATTTTGTTCCTTTATGGGTGCATTAAACAGAAAACCCCTTGCCATTATTTGTCTGAGTATTACAAATGTTTAAATGATGATAATGATGAACATAAAAGTGATGATAAGTAAGCAAAGAAATAAATACGGGTTATCACCCCTAATAATAACTCTAAACTCTGATATATTAATTCAGGCTTTCCAAATATCCTACCGAAAGCATGTTTTTAAATATGTTTTTTTTCTGACATTTTTACATTTAAGTATATACTTAGGTAGCACAGTGTGACAGGGAAGCAAAACTCACAATATAGTTTATGACTGTAAAGGTTAAAATGTGGAATGTGCTACAGTACATTAGCTGTAGGTGTAATAGATTTAACATTTACATACTGCAGACTTACTCATACCTCTAAGAACTAAGTTTTGTTGTTTAAGGTCTGAACTGAACTGGTTATTAGTGTATAATTCACCCCCGGGTTTAGTCTAATACTAACTGTAATCCTCCTCTTCCTCCAGACTGTCCTGATATGACTTTT